>NC_085141.1:234494854-234794854 GCF_024139115.2 Armigeres subalbatus | reverse complement strand
CGCTGCAAAGAAAAAGCTTCTAACAGAAAACCCAATATTTCTAAAAAAAAACTCGGAAAGCAAGTAGATTAAGATTTGGAGAGAGCCTAAATTGCAACTTCCTTAGCTCCAAAAAAATTCCAATTCTTTAAGTTAGTGGAAAGTTTCGTAGAAAAATGCTCGTGACATCAATGTTGGTTAGTATAGATAGTAGAATCTATAGATGAGCGAAAGCATGGCTGAGTCGATTTTTTGACCGTGCACGCGCGCATATGACGTCACAGCCCTTAACGTTTCCATTGAAATCGTGACGTCATGCTCGTTTGGAGACACGTTTGACAGTTCGTTTGGAAACAGAGGATTTATCTTCGCTCATCTATATATTCCACTATCTATATTAGTTACTGAGCAAACCTGCTAAAGATATTTCAAAGTAATAGATGCGGATGATCCTCAAGTGATCGCAAGTGACAAGATAATTATTGAACACTTTGGTCCTATCTGGTCCAGACCTTATCTTACTTATGTGGATATGGATTTAATGCAAAATGTTATCTTAACAGATAAGACAAAATTAAGGTATATGCGACATACTGCAGATTCAACTGTTCTGATATTAAATTGCCTGGGAATTAGCTAAAATCATTTGAATCGTTTATGAGAAAGATTACTATGTTGACCGTGCTTTTGTTTGGCGGATTGAAAATCGGTAGTTCTCGGTAGGAATTTTGAAAAATCTGTAGTTTTCGATCTTTCGTCTGTGAATCGGTAGGTGAGTCAAAAATCGGTAGGACTACCGAGAAATCGGTAGGTCTGGCCACCCTGGTTCGTGCGCAGCGCAAACAGAACAGAATCGAGTTTAATTGCCTGTGGCGCAAAGCCTAGAAAGAATGCTAGCCGTTGGTACTATTTCATTAGTTCTAATCTTTAAAATGAGCAAGTAGTAAAGAAATAATCATTTACCACCAAAAACGGTCATACGTCGTGAAATGAGCGTACAGAAACATTAATTGTGGGGAGAGAAAATAATAAAATCATGTGCTGACTGTCGTCTGCTTGGTCGTGGCTGCTGCTGCGGCTGCCGTGTTTTTGTTTTTCTTTTACTTCGTGGCAGATTGAATGATAAAAAGAAATCTCGCTTAACTTTTCAAAAGGACCTAAGTAACATTTTTTTCATGAATTAATTTGAATACTGCAATCGATAGCTTTCATGTTGTTCTGTTGATTGCGCTATTCAAATTAATTCATGAAAAAAATGTTACTTAGGACCTTTTGAAAAGTTAAGCGTGAAATGTCAACCGTTCCCGTCCCTGAGTTCAGAATATGAGTCTGTTTGGGATTTGAGTCAAACCGGTACTAATATTTATTTTCCTTGCTAGAGTGTTAGAATTTAGATGTCGATGGCTTCTCAATATTTATTATATAAGCCCTTCATAAAATTGAGCGGTCCATTCTTAGCATAGGATGTTGCAGTGGAATGCAAAAATAAAAAGATTTGTAAATGGCCTAAATGATCCATGAGGGTGTACTCATAAATATTTATCACAAGTTATATTGTGCCTTTGTTGAAACTTTCGTAATCATTTTTCAAGGCTCTCATATATGTGAAAAATTTTCCCGCAGTACAAATGGCACTTTGCATCAAAGCATTCATCGCCACAATCCACTACATGGCGGCTAAATTTTCAAAAATACCAAAGTAGCTTTTCTGGCGGTATGTTTTTCTTAGGCGACTATCTGGCGCTTATTTTTGTTTTTTTTTTCAACGGTACAATAGCTACAAAACCATTACTTCAACCTCCACAACTAAGCGCCGAGCAATAACCGATAGACTTTTAACGGTACCGCTATTAATTACTTGAAGAAGGCCCAAAAGAAAGGTCGAAACGTCGGATAAAGTATAATCATTTTGCATTTTAAATCTTTTGACCAGAAAAGCCATAAAGGAGCCTTTTGACCAGAAAAGCCATTATTTTTAAACAATAAATAAATTCTTTTCCAAATTGTCCAAATTATTGCTTTTTAATTTTAACTCTTGTACTTTGATTTGCCATCTATATTCCCTGTATTGAATTATTAGGAAGATTGAAACAGTGTCATTAAAATGTAACTGTCCCTTCGACTATTTCATGCAACGAGTGTTACGCCTATTTGTCTGTGATATCGTCCCTGAACCAAGAAACCTAGGTTCAGGAAAACGAATTTCTGGGACGGTCGGACGGTCGGACAACTAAACGGCAAATGTGATGACTGGTAAAAACTATCATACTGCTTCGCACTGTGACGGTCCTCCCACGAGATTTCTATTGTTTTAGAGGTTGTGCTCTCTTGTTCGGGTTCTGTTTGAAGGCGGACAGGACACGCGCTGTGACTGGGACAGGGTTTATTTAAGTTTATAAATATTTGTTTCTCCCCGCTCTGGTACAGCGGCGGACACGATGAGTATATATGAAACCGGTGGAGTTTGAGTGGTCGAGGCAGTATCTCCGGAGTGGTCTCGGTCATTCTTTTTCCCCGGAATCCTTGCGAAGAACGTGATAGGGTAAGACGGTATAATATGCCCCCCCTAAGGCAAAACCTTGATAACTTTTTACTTTTCATCGCAATTTATGCAAACTTTGTGTTATTTGGTAGTGAAAGAAGTCGCAAATGCATTGCCCGTGAGTATTCATATAAAAATATTACAGATAACACGTAATAATGCTTTTTTGAAAAGTCGTGAAAAAATGGATTTCAAAAAGTGCCTGGGCAATACGCCCCACCTTAGCCAAAGACGTTCCAAAGCCCTTCATTAGTATTTTATCAATCCCATAATAAAAAGGTTACAAATCCTTATGTGCTTGACATTAAAAAACCAACATAAGTCCATTTAATTAGGTTTTATTTACATTTCAATAATTTCCATATAATTTGAAAGTAACTGCTGCAAGCTCGCCGCGCTTGTGTCCAGTTGGTAAGGGCATATCGTCCTGCCTACACTGGGGCGTTTTGGCCAGTAAAACATATTTTCAAAAATCGTTAAGTTTTTGAAGATGGAAGCAATTTTATATCATATTAACCACTGAGAAAAGTTATTTTGTTGCCCAACTGAGTGTTCCCGTGCAAGTTTTGCGGACAGTATGCTAGCGTCGCTCCAGAATGTTGAGCAAACAAACATGAAAAGTTACATCAAAACTGTCACTTATCATATTTTGCAATTATTTTCATTATGTAATACAAAAATACTTCCACATTCACATAGTATGATGGTTTTACAAATATGTATAGGTACCAACTGATTTTGACCCTTAGTTAGTTTTAGTTTTCTAGAAATCAAAGAGGGGCGTTTTGGCCAGGTGGGGCGCATTATACCGTCTTACCCTACCACGAGCAAATGGTGGGAAGGGACCGCCCGCTGCAGCGGTGAGTTCAAGTACACTCATCCACGTGCATTGTTTGATTGTGGTGATCCGATGCTTTCGGCGCCAGGGATCTCCTTTGTTTTGGTGTCACGGAACGCGAGCGGCGGGGAGGGACAAACAAACCCGTTCTGGTTCTGTTCGAGCTCCGAGAAACCGGGATAGGAAGGAAATATTAGGGAAATGAAAAATAACGAGACAGTATGGTGGGAGAAGAATGTTTCCGACTTAGCTGAACGGAACCATCGGATCCGGGCGTCGTTTTGCACTGGACGGGCGGCGACGTCGTCGGTTCTGGTCGACTTTCGCTCTCGTGTCCACTGGGCGAAAGTGCTGGCGTTGTTGATGGTGGTATTTTAATAGGAATTTATGGCATTCTGGGTCTTTTGTTTTCGTCTGTTAAACAGGAGTAATGCACTGGAAATGAGAGTTGATTATTTGAATTCTCTTGATATGGGACGATGGATGAATTGGATATTCTTTCCGCCCGCAAAAGGAAAGGGGATAATCAGAATGGGTTTCGAACAAGGGCGCTATCGACTGATTCAAGATTAATAGCATCGGAAAGGAAAAATTCGATTATAAGACGCAGAAAAGAAATTTGTTATGGGTTGTTATTAGAAAAGAAGCCTTTAATCGATTCGATTGTGTTTTTTTCTCTGTTGTAAAAGGGAAGGCGCATACCATTTTTCATTTGTGATTCAAAAGCTCAGATCACAGTTTTGTAAGTGCTTTCAAAAATAATTACACATTAACAAACAATACATTTTTTTATTGAATCTTCCTTACGCTAAAACTGTGGAAATGCCAAGGATCTGCATGAAAAATATTAAAATAAATCGCTTGATAAAAGTTTAATGTGTAATTGCGTGACTGATAACCTTCTAATTTCAATATTGATGCCGCAAAAGAGGCATTCCACGGGGGCATGTCAGTCGATCCTGAGCGACCATTTCGAAAATATTTGAAACTCTGCACAGTTTTTCAATTTCATCTAAATCGTCATTTTTCGATATCAAATCTTCATATTGAGTCACGACTAACTTTTCAAAAGGGTGTATGTGAAAATGGTTCAAAAATATTTAAAAAGCTGCACAGCAAAAACGGAATGTTCGATTGTTATGATTTTTTCAGCAAAGTTAGACAACTAAATGGTGATTCTTAAGAAAATGTGCACAGTAAAAAAAATTGTTTGCCTTTAAAAATATCATTTTTGTCACAAAAACTCAAATATCTCAAAACCCTATCTTTTTTCGAACGTAATTTTTTTAGGGAAAACGGTCCATTATATTAGCTATCTACCATAAAAATTTGGTGATGGTAAACTAATAAACAAAAAAGTTATGACATTTCAAACATTTCACAATTTTCACATTTAGTAAAAAAAAAAATTTTTCTGTGTAAGTTATTTCGAGAATTGCAGTTTGATGCAGATTTTATTGTTAAGGGACGTGATTTAAACAAGTTGTTTTCATGATATTTTGATTTAATTATTCATAGCATCTATAAGAAACTTAGACACGATCCAGTGTTGTGATCAAAAGTATTGATAGTGTCATAATTTTCATTGCACGTGACTGGCGAAAAATTCTTTTAATAGTGTTGAAACCTGTTGATAATAACGTTGATAGAAACATATCAGAAATGTTATTTTTAAGACAAAAGCTGCAAAATCAAAGATTTATATACACGTGTACGTCTATAGTTTACCTGCAAAAAATATACCTCTTAGAGAATAGACTTTATGATCGGGAGGAAACGGGTATCTTCAACAACAACAAATGCATGATAGGTACATACCATGACAATGCTCACGAAAAAGCAAAAAAATTACTACTACTAAGGTTGTTAAAGATCTTATAGTAATTTTTTTCTTCAGTCAAGCAAATGACACCAAACTAGTCAGTAAAAACTTAAAAGTGATTTTGTTTATTGAAATATTACGAACAACATGAGTAGCCGCTTTCTCAACTGTTGTAGGCCGTTTGATGGAAAAAGTGTTCAAAAGAGTTACGAAATCTCACCGAAAGCACCATAGATAAACTGAAAGCGACTGGTTATGCTCCAATGTCCACATTGAATACAAATTTACGCATTTGCACGTCCTGCCGTCTAAACGTTGACAAAAGAGCAATCTGTATATCATCGGTTGAGCAGAGCGCAGGAAGTTCGAAAACGACAGCAACTGAGGAATTGCCAGATGTATCGACAACAACTGAGGAATTACCAGTGCTGAGAGCCTTGCCACCGTACCATCAGCGAAATCTGTTTCAACAAATCAATCGGAAGATGAGTGTATCCAAAAGGTCAACATCGAACGCTTTAACGAGGGCATAGCTGGGATAAAAGTGACTCTGATTAAATGGAGTAAGATGGACTACGTTTATTACCCGGAGAAAAATACCGTGAAATAAACGAAGCTGTACGAAGAAACCTCTTCAAATTAGGACCTGATGATGTGGAAAATACAGACTACGATGAGGTAATTATAAATATGAAGGAAAGGTTCTCGAATGCAGCCACGACAAGGAAAGAAAAATTATTGATTTTGTCGATGCTGCCAAGTTCGTGGTCTATTCAGGATGCCATTGATGAGTTCAAAACCAATAGAAATACAGTAAAAGAGGCAAAACAATTGAAGAATAACTGTCTTTCAACCAAAAATACTAGGTCTAGTACTGCATTAACAGATGAGACAAAAGAAATAGTAGTTCAATATTTTGAAGATGATGAAGTAAGTCGAGCTATGCCTGGTCAAAATGATTATGTATCAGTAAAAAAAGATGGAAAGCGTCAAGCAATCCAAAAACGATTAATGATGACGACTTTGAAAGAAGCGTACACACGCTTCAAGGAAATTCACGATAATATTAAAATAGGTTTTTCCTCATTTGCAAGCCTTCGGCCAAGGCAATGTAAGCTTCTTTCCAATTCAGGAACACATAATGTGTGTGTGTGCACAACCCATGAGAATATTAATCTTATTTTACATAGTTTGAAAAGAATCAATTTAACAAAGGATATTAAAATGTTAACTGGTAGTCTTTTGTGTGAAAATACAACATCAAATTGCTATCTACGATCTTGTTCGGATTGTCCAGATTCTTCATCATTGGAAAATACTTTATTCGCTGAGTTTGAAGAAAATATATTGATCAGTTATCATTTGAGCAATGGGTGACCACGGATAGGTGTGACATAGAAACTATTGTAAAACCTGTAGATGAGTTTGTGTCATATTTTGCTTGAAATTAGAAAGTTTAATCCCTCACGATTTCATTAAAACAGAACAATCCAGCTTTTTAAAAATACGAAAAATACATTACAAAATGGTGAATTTTAGTCATTTGTGATTTTTCTGAAAATTACAGCTTTGTATTGCAAGATGAAGTGCAGTCCCATCACTGGAACGTACAACAAGCTACAATTCATCCATTCGTTATTTATTTTAATGGAAGTACGCTAATTGAACACTTAAGTTTTATTATAATTTCCGAAGATTTAAGACACGATTCAGTATCCGTAAACTTGTTCATTGAAAAAATGATTAACTTTTACGCGTTGATAAGCATAAAGAAGTCAAAAGATATATTTCATGTCTGATGGAGCAGCGTCGCAGTACAAAAATCGTAAGAATTTTTCGAGCCTATGTCAATTTAAATCAATGTACGGAATTGATGCAGAATGGAATTTTTTGCTACATCACATGGCAAAGGTCCTTGTGATGCTATTGGAGGAACAATAAAGCGCATGGCCACAAGAGCAAGTTTAGCCAAAGAACGTGAGCATCCAATTAAAACTGCGAAAGAACTTTTGATTGGGCAAATCGTAGAAAAGAAAAGATTTAACCAAATTATCATTTTGTTTTACTACTACTGAAGAGTACGAAATAAAGGCTTCAGAGCTCAGCGAGCAATTTAATAACGCGAAAACGATCCAAGGAACCCAAAAATTTCACTGTTTCATTCCATTGTCGGAAAATAAAATTAAAGCAAAACTATACTCAAACTGTGCTGATAATAATTCAAAAGTGTTCGATATTTTAAAAAATTTGAATAAAAATAAATAAAAAATAAGTATTAATAAACTGTTTTCATGATATCATAACCCGTACCAAAATTCAAACCCAAAGCTCTTAGAGTTTCTATAACAACATTGTGTAACTGCCACATTTAATTTAATACTTAGGATAATATTAATTCATTTTTATTTATTTATACATATAATATTTATACATATAATATACATAATATCGATGAATACATAAATATGGAATATCATACAAACAACTTGTTTAACCTTAGTAAGATATTGGGGTCAATATGACCCAAAACGAAACTTGAAAATAGAATAACTTTTAACCTGATAATCCGATCGTTCTGAAATTTCTTGACTTTTAATATTTTGTGGAAATGAAGCATCTGACATAAAAAAAGTATTTTAAGGTGCAACAGGAACGACCCCACAAAAAAAGTTACGAATAAGATATTAGGGTCATATTGACCCAGAAATGTAAATGCTTATAAAACAGTCAAATTATAACCGAATTACAAAGTTTATATACCGTTCTAAAGATAAACTCATCAATTTTGTGGCTATGTGGTGATATGCTGGTTCTGGAGACAATGGCCACCGGGAAACGACTTCCACGGGGACCTTGTCGGTCATATAAGGGGAGCATAAAAATCGCTCCATATATGCCATTCGATCGCTAATTCTTCATATATTCTCTTAAAACGGTAATGTATGGTCCATGAGAGGGCTTCCGACGAAAGTGGCCACTCCTGGTACATGCAAGGTGCCCCCGGGGAATCCGCAGGAGGGGACATTTCCGTTGTAGCACCAAAATATACCGTGCGGCGGCTCTGTCGTCATGATTTTCCACAAAATAGATGATAATGCGCTTGAAATCGATAAAAGACCACATTGGCCACTCCTGGTACATGCAAGGTGCCCCCGGGGAACCCGCAGGAGGGGACATTTCCGTTTTAGCATCAAAATATGCCGTGCGGCGGCTCTTTTGTCATAATTCTCCACCAAATGGATGATAATGCGCTTGAAATCGATAGAAGACCACATTGGCCACTCCTGGTACATGCAAGGTGCCCACGGGTAACCCGCCGGAGGGGACATTTCCGTTTTAGCACCAAAATATGCCGTGCGGCGGCTCTTTTGTCATGATTTTCCACCAAACAGATGGTTATGCGCTTGAAATCGATAAAAGATCACATTGGCCACTTCTGGTACATGCAAGGTGCCTCCGGGGAACCCGCAGGAGGGGACATTAACGTTTAAGCACCAAAATATGCCGTGCGGCGGCTCTTTTGTCATGATTTTCCACCAAACAGATGGTTATGCGCTTGAAATCGATAAATGACCACATTGGCCACTCCTGGTACATGCAAGGTGCCCCGGGGAACCCGCAGGAGGGGACATTCCCGTTTTAGCACCAAAATATACCGTGCGGCAGCTCTGTCGTCATGATTTTCCACAAAATAGATGATAATGCGCTTGAAATCGATAAAAGACCACATTGGCCACTCCTGGTACATACAAGGTGCCCCCGGGGAACCCGCAGGAGGGAACATTTCCGGTTTAGCACCAAAATATGCCGTGCGGCGGCTCTTTTGTCATGATTTTCCACCAAACAGATGGTTATGCGCTTGAAATCGATAAATGACCACATTGGCCATTCCTGGTGCATGCAAGGCGCCCCGGGGATCCATTTCCGTTTTAGCACCAAAATATGCCGTGCGGCGGCTGTTGTCATGATTTTCCACCAAACAGATGGTTATGCGCTTGAAATCGATAAATGACCACATTGGCCACTCCTGGTACATGCTAGGTGCCCCGGGGAACCCGCAGGAGGGGACATTTCCGTTTTAGCACCAAAATATACCGTGCGGCAGCTCTGTCGTCATGATTTTCCACAAAATAGATGATAATGCGCTTGAAATCGATAAAAGACCACATTGGCCACTCCTGGTACATACAAGGTGCCCCCGGGGAACCCGCAGGAGGGGACATTTCCGGTTTAGCACCAAAATATGCCGTGCGGCGGCTCTTTTGTCATGATTCTCCACCAAACAGATGGTTATGCGCTTGAAATCGATAATTGACCACATTGGCCACTCCTGGTACATGCAAGGTGCCCCGGGGAACCCGCAAGAGGGGACATTCCCGTTGTAGCACCAAAGTATACCGTGCGGCAGCTCTGTCGTCATGATTTTTCACAAATTAGATGATAATGCGCTTGAAATCGATAAAAGACCACATTGGTCACTCCTGGTACATGCAAGGTGCCCCCGGGGAACCCGCAGGAGGGGACATTTCCGTTTTAGCACCAAAATATGCCGTGTGGCGGCTCTTTTGTCATGATTTTCCACCAAACATATGGTTTGGTTATGCGCTTGAAATCGATAAATGACCACATTGGCCACTCCTGGTACATGCAAGGCGCCCCGGGGAACCCGCAGGAGGGGACATTTCCGTTTTAGCACCAAAATATGCCGTTCGGCGGCTCTTTTGTCATGATTTTCCACCAAACAGATGGTTATGCGCTTGAAATCGATAAATGACCACATTGGTCACTCCTGGTACAAGCAAGAGGCCCCCGGGTATTCCGTATGAGAGGACATTTCCTTTTTAGCACCAAAATATGCCGTGCGGCGTCTCTTTCGTCATGATTTTCCACAAAATAGATGATTATGCGCTTGAAATCGACAAGTGACCACATTGGCAACGCCTGGAACCTATGAAGCGGCCCCAGGGAACCCGTAAAAGGGGACATTTCCATTTTTACACCAATATAAGCCATGCGGCGGCTCTTTTGGTGTTTTCTCATCGAACAGATGGACGTGCGCTCGAAATCGATAAGTGACAGCATTGGCTTCATTTGAAACCTATGAGGCTCCCTCGGAGAACACGTAGAAGATGGCATTTCCATTTTTACACCAACATATGTCATGCGGCGGTTCTTTCGTCGTGATTTTTCTCCAAATAGGTGCCCTCGAAATCGATTATTGACATATTGTCCACCCTTATAACCTATGAGTTGCCCCCCGGAGCCGGTAGTAGAGTACATTTCCATTTTAACACCAGAATATGCCGTGTGGTGGCTCTTTCTTTGTTATTTTCTACCAAACAGATGGTCATGTGCTTGGAGTTGATTACTGATATTGGCTACTCTTGGAACCTTTGAGATGCCCTGCGAACCCGTAGGAGAGGACATTTTCATAGTTATATCAAATGTACTGTGCCGCTTGCGGCAGCTCTATCTTCGTCTATCATTGTCTACCCTGGCCACAAGTTTTCAAAAAGTTGGTTATACGCTTGAAATTGTTCTTCATTTGAAATTGAGTATACTGAGTCAAATTAAAAAATAGTTTCTGGGCTACTGTGATGATTCCTTCGAACAGCTCTCCAAGGATTTTCTATTCCGCATCTCGATATTACCATTAGTCGATGGTCCCTTCAATATCGACTCATAGAAGTTTGAGGTTTTCACCGATCGCCGTGGACAATGATATGAAAACGCAACATTTTGATATAAAAAAAATCTCTCTTTCTGTGAGACTCCTGCGGGTACCTTGTAGGTTGTAGATATTAAGTTCAGAATGAATGACCTATTTGATAGAAAAAAAAAGATTAATCTACCTAGTGGTGATGGTGCCTTTATCGTTCGTTCAAAAGGGTTGAGAAATATATAAGAAAAGTCTAATATAACACTAATAGGTAGATAGCTCTTATTTTTCATATTTGTTTATTTGCATTCTAAAACTTTCTGCTGAACGAAACTTATTGCAAGCCAATCGGATGAGCATAAGTGCCAGAAAAGTGATTTTTCCATGTAGCTGCTGAAATTAGTATTTTGGTCATAACTTCGGAGCCCATAGTCTGATCTGGCCAATTTTCAATAGGAAACAATAGGGCAGGATTTTCGTCGAATGCTATTTACTGCGAGAAATTCGGTTGAAGAAAAGTTCCTCAAAAGTGAGTTAGATTTTGTGTGCACAGACACTTTCAATGAATTCTTCAAGGCACTCCACAATTACCGGACTTGGGCCTGGGGTTCCCCCGGGTTGATATTAGATTTCAAGAGCATTACCAACTATTTGATGGAAAATTATAGTGAAAGAGCCGCTGCACGGCATGTCTTTAAGGGCCGATTTCCACGTAAAGTTTTTTCACGCTGCTTGCACGCCGCGTTCACGCAAGGTACCCAGCATCAAATGGAGTAATGGACACGTAAACGGGTGCACGACTACATTTGATGCCGGGTACCTTGCGTGGACGCGGCGTGCACGCAGCTTGAAAACACGCTACGTGGGCATCGGCCCTAAGTAAGAGTAAGAGTAAGAACGGAAATGTCCTCTCCTATGAGCTCCACGGCGGTACTTCATAGGTTCCAAATGGAAAATGTGGTCACTTATTCATTTCGGTATAAAAACGGAAATGTCACCATCTACGGGTTCCCCGTGGGCATCTCATTGGTTCCAAGAGTGGCCAATGTGGTCACTTATCGATTTCAAGCGCATAATCATCTATTTTGTGGAAAATCATGACGAAAGAGCCGCCGCACGACATATTTCGGTCTTAAACGGAAATGTCATCTTCTACGTGTTCTCCGAGGGAGCCTCATAGGTTTCAAATGTAGCCAATGTGGTTCAAGAGTGGCCAATGTGATCACTTATTGATTTCGAGCGAATAACCATCTCTTTGGTGGGAAAACACACCGAAAGAGTCGCCGCTCGGCATATTTCGGTGTTAAAACTGAAATATCCCATTCTACGGGTTCCATGGGGGCCCCTGGTAGACTCCAAAAGCGGCCAATGTGGTCAATTATCGATTTCAAGCGCATGACCACCTGTTTGGTGGAAAATCATGATAAAAAAGCCGCCACACGACATATTTTGGTGTTAAAACGGAAATGTCCCCTTTTACGGGTTTCCCGAGGGCACCTCATAGGCTCCAACAGTGGCCAATGTGGCTAATTATCGATTTCGAGCGCATAATCATCTATTTTGTGGAAAATCATGATGAAAGAGCTATCGCACGACATATTTTGGTGTTAAAACGGAAATGTCCCCTTTTACGGGTTCCACGGGGGCACCTCATAGGCTCCAAGAGTGGCCAATGTGGTCACTTAGCGATTTCAAGCGCATTACCATATATTTTGTGGAAAATCATGACGACAGAGCCGCCGCACGGTATATTTTGGTGCTAAAACGGAAATGTCCCTTCCTGCGGGTTCCCCGGGGGAACCTTGCATGTACCAGGAGTGGCCAATGTGATCACTTATCGATTTCAAGCGCATAACCATCTGTTTGGTGGAAAATCATGACGAAAGAGCCGCCGCACGGCATATTTTGGTGCTAAAACAGAAATGTCCCCTCCTGCGGGTTCCCCGGGGGCACCTTGCATGTACCAGGAGTGGCCACTTTCATCGGAAGCCCTCTCATGGCCATACATTACCATTTAAAGAGAATCTATGAAGAATTAGCGATCGAATGGCATATATGGAGCGATTTTTATGTTCCCCTTATATGGCCGACAAGGTCCCCGTGGAAGTCGTTCCCCGGTGGCCATTGTCTCCAGAACCAGCATATCACCACATAGCCACAAAATTGATGAGTTTATCTTTCGAACGGTATATAAACTTTGCAATTCGGTTATAATTTGACTGTTTTATAAGCATTTACATTTCTGGGTCAATATGACCCCAACATCTTATTCGTAAGTTTTTTCTAATATCCGAAGAAGGTTAACTCACGCAAGGCCCTTAACAATAAAATCAGCATCAAACTGCGATTCTTGAAAAAAAAAATACACGGAAATTTTTTTTGTTTACTATATGTGAAAATTGTGAAATGTTTGAAATGTCATAACTTTTTTGTTTATTAGTTTACCATCACCAAATTTTTATGGTAGATAGCTAATATAATGGACCGTTTTCCCTAAAAAAATTACGTTCGAAAAAGATAGGGTTTTGAGATATTTGAGTTTTTGTGACAAAAATGATATTTTTAAAGGCAAAAAAAATTTTTTTTTTACTGTGCACATTTTCTTAAGAATCACCATTTAGTTGTCTAACTTTGCTGAAAAAATCATAACAATCGAACATTCCGTTTTTGCTGTGCAGCTTTTTAAATATTTTTGAACCATTTTCACATACACCCTTTTGAAAAGTTAGTCGTGACTCAATATGAAGATTTGATATCGAAAAATGACGATTTAGATGAAATTGAAAAACTGTGCAAAGTTTCAACTCAATAGAAAATCATGAATTAAAAATTTTCTTAAATTTTGATGCTGTTGCTTGGAATCGCTCAAAAGTTAAAAAATATCATCATTGGCCACTAAACGATGCTCATCACTTCTGGTGGATACCAAAACGTTTTGTATCTCCGTGTTCCGCACAAGAAGCAACGCACCATACACAGACCGAAATCGTTTAAGCAAAGCTGCACTTTAATACGAGCTTGGAAACTCGTTTTCAGAATGAGTTTTCCCCAGTCCTCTTGGCTAGGAAACTTTTCAAATAAACACCATTTCGACCGTCAGGCGGTTGAGGCGAGACGAGACAAACCGTTTGGCAGTTGATTCGCTCGTTGATCCACCCCTTGACTGCCCTTTCAGCCCCCATAATAGTGCTGATTGTAACCTGTATCATGCATCGGAGTCGGTGGAGCCACCAGCAAATAACACCCACTTTCGCCGCATCCCGGATAGGCACCAGAACTGTACACTTCTAAACCGAAAGTTTTTCCAACGCTCCATTTGTGGTTTATGAGCAAGGCATCCCCTTTCGTAGTGTGTCGGCCTGTTGGTTGTATAGTTTTGCGGTCTCTGTGTGGTCGGCAAAACTATGGGCATTGGATCCACACAGCGGGAGCGATTTGGTTCAATATACAACGAGTTTCGTGAATGCTACCAACGTGATACGGCCGGTAATGATGATTATCTTCGTCGGGTTAGCCTGCAGTAGGACTGACCTCCCTCCGAAGCGGCGATGGTTTCGCTTGCCAAATATGTAACGTATTCCGAGGAATTCTCTGTGCATGCCCACCGTGGGTGGTAGCAAATTACATTAAACCGCAAATATATGTTGAAGCCGAGGGCGATCACAGACCAATGAACATGTTTGCTTTCCGACTTGTTTATGACGGCTGAATTCCGAACAGGAACTAACTAAAAAACACAACAGCAATTCTTGCTGCTTTCTATTTAAAAAAACAATATTGAAGTACATACTCCCCACTTCGACGAGCCATTAAATCCCATGACATTCGGAAATGCAATCGAGACATTTTTATCCAGACTTCACTTCGCTTGATTGGTTTTAATTGCATTCTCCCCATATCTGACCGCTCTCGGTAAATAACCCGTACGTAAACTGATTCCGTCCCCGGGTGGACTCTGTTTTCCTGCACAGTAATTTCCGCTTTTTAATGGAAAAATCAAACTGAAAAGGCTAATTTACTGCTGTCATTTGGACTGTCGTGCAGCAGCAAATCAAGCTAAAAACCCATCGATGAAATCCTTCGGAGGACATTGCCACCACCCCCAGCAGCGGCGCTGTGTGTTGATTTTGCACTTTAGTACATGATGGGAATTACTCAGCTGTGTCGCCGAACCATTACTTCAAATCTGCCCCATTCCACGAGCGGCCACACCAAGGATCGTGTCTGAAATTCTGCCACTCCGCCATGTATAAGTGTACCTGCCGTGATATATCGAATCGAGTGTGTATACACGGGGCGCTATCGATACACCATAACGATATTATATTGGCAGCTTGAAACGAGAGCACTTCGCTCCTCTCGGTGGGTGGCAATAATCGTTGGCGCTATCAAGAAAGCAATATTTTGCCACCTCTCAAACCACACTGCGATGGCACAAGGAACGTGAAAAGGAGGACCCCCGAACCTAAACGCCTATACGGGGAACGTGGTCTGAAACAGAATGACAGTGCGAGGTGGCCCGATATGTGGAATTTTTTTTTAAATAGTTTTGAGTTGCTTTTTAAAACCCGGCATCCAAAGGTAATTCGATTTAGATCGCGTCGCACAAAGAAATATATGCAATACATGTCCTCAGTCGTATTAGACCATCTTCCCCTCCATTCGAACATGTTTTTCTGCGGCAATCCGACAGTCAATGGCGTATCTCAGTTATTTTTTATGTGGCCAGACTTCCCGGAATCGCTGCTGCTGCTGTACCACCATTTTACTTTCTTTCCTAACGATTATGATTCTATTTGGAAGCCATTTATGCAGTAGGAAAGCAATCGAAAGCGGTATTGGAGCTTCGCAGAAAGAAAAAAAAATACATCGTTAAAATAATAATGCCAAACTTTTGCCCGCCGAGTAACTGAAGTCGTGCGGGAGTTAACGCGAAACACATTTGGGCCGTTATTCTATCCGCCCGGGGGCCATCGTTGTCGATCGTTTGGTGGTGCTCCATCGATGAGCAATCCGTAGCGCAGCAGCTGAGACTTGTTTTGAAGCGGCTTCATGTTTCCCGGAACAATTTTAAAATGTACGCAAAGCGTTGATGATTTGACGACAAGGCCGATTAAGTGACTTGACGAGTTGGAGCGATGTGGAAACTGGAATTGGGGGATGATACTGACGACGCGATTGGACAAAATTTTTCTAACGGAGCTGTTTACAGGCTTTTGAAGTTTTCTTCATCAATTAGATCCATCCAAGCTTTTTGGGTGAAAATGCTGTCAACGAAAAGGTTTTAAATTGTGAGTAACACTATCAGATTTAGAATAGATTTCATTATTCAAGTACACTTTCAAACCCCTTTCCTGCGGAAATTCGAATGGTCTTTCCATCGAAATTTGAATGAACTTTCCGTGTAAACACGAAATATCTCGAAGAAATTCGAATTAATATCTCGTGGAAGTTGGAATAAACATCTTTTGGAAGTTAGACTGAATTTCACGTGGAGATTAGAATGAATTTGTCAAAGAAATGCAAATGAATCCATCATGGGAATTCGAATAAAATTCCTGTGGAAATTCTAACAATTTTCTCGTGAAAATTGGTTGATTGGTAGGAATGATTTTTCTATGGAAATTCTAATGAACTATTCTTGGAAATTCGGGTAACCTTCCATGCAAATTAGATTGATTTTTCCGTGGAAATGCAAATAAATTTCTCCTGGAAGTTATAATAAATAATACATTTGAATGCATTTCTCATGAAAATTCGAATAAAACTTCGGTGGAATTCGAAAGAATTTCCCGTTGGAAATTCGAAATTCCGTTGAATTAATTTTCCGTGTGTAACTCGAATGAACTTTCCATGAATATTTGAATGAATTTTGCATTGGAATGCGAATTAATGTCTCATGGAAAATCAATTTTTTAAATTGATTTTCCATGGAAATTAGAATCAACATCTCGTAGAAAATCGAATGAACCTCCCAAAGAAATTCGAATGAACTTTCCACTTTGACGCGGAAATTCAAATGCGTTTCAAGTGGACATCCGGTTGATTTTCTTAAAAAAATTCAGAATATTTTCTCTAGTAAATGCGAATAAAATTTCCGTAGAAGAACAAATTAATTTCCCGTGGAAATTCGAATTAACATCTCCTAGACCTGTGTGCCGTCGCGCCACGCTGCTGACACCCTTTGACTTACGCCGACGCCGCACAGTGGCGGAAAGCCGGACAAAACCTTAAAATTATTTTTCTTTTTTTTTTTCAAAATAATCTTATATGTAACTTAATGTGGAATCACCTCATTCTGGTCGCAGAGTATGTATGTAGTTATCCACCATTCTGGGTTGAGTCTTGCTCTGCATACGGCTCCACCCAATAGTGCAGTCGAATTTGTTTACCATTCTGCTTTCAGTGCACTGCTGTGTGAAGGGCAAAAAACGGAGGTGGCAGACCCGTAAGCAGAAATACTTACGCGAAGCCTGCGGGATAGAGAAAATCTCCTTTCAACAGTGTAATCCAATAGACTAATAAATAGATTCGCAATCTTTTTTTAGCTTTCCGAAGGATGAACGAGAAAGGGCGCGTCAAATCCATAACAACTGTGAGGAAGTGCACCTATCTACATGGGTAGATTTTTTTTAAAAGTGTTCCAAAAAAAAATCTGAAGAAATTCCTAATCGAATTGTCAGAATTAATCTTAGGAGAATTTTTGAAAAAAAATCCAGAAGAATTCCTCAAGAAATTTCCTAAGGTCCATAGAAGTTCCGAAGCAATCCCTGAGGGAAATTTCAAAAAAAAAACCTGGTTGTGGAGGTTTTACCAAATGATGTGGAGGTTTTACGACGGAATTCCTGGAGAAACTCCCGAAAATGAGTTTCTTGATGACTTACCGAATTAATTCCCCAATGAATTACCTAGGGCAGCGGTTCTCAACCTTTTGCTTGAGAGGTACCCCTTCGAACTTTTCCATGATTTGAGGTACCCCCTCTCGAAAGGCTTCCAATCCTCTTGAAAACATAATTCCGAGCCCTTTTGAAGGGAACCTCTTTAATGATTTTGAGTACCTTTAGAGTAGGCTTCCGCGCCTCTTTATTAGAGGCTTCCGAGCCTCTTCAAGGCGGTTTTCGAGCCACTTAAAAGGAAGCTTCCGTTGCATCTTGAAAGAACGCTTCTGAGCATCTTGATAGTATGCTTCCAAGCCTATTGAAAGAAGAATTCTGAGCTTCTTGAAGCGAGGCTTCCGAGCCTCTTGAAAGGAGGCTGCCGAGCCTCTTGAAAGAAGGCTTCCGAACCACTTGAAAGTAGACTTCCGAGCCTCTTGAAAGAAGGCAACCTAACCACTTGAAAGGAGGCTTCCGAACCTCTTGAAAAGAGGCTTCCGAGCCTCTCGAAAGGAGCCTTCCGATCCTCTTGGAAAAAGGCTTCAGAGCCTCTTGAAAGAAGGCTTCCGAGCATCTTGAAAGGAGGTTTTTGAGTCTCTAGAAATGAAGGCTTTTGAGCTTCTTGAAAGGAGGCTTCCGAGCCTCTTGAGAGGAGGCTTCTGAGCCTCTTGAGAGGAGGCTTCCGAGCCTTTTGAGAGGAGGCTTCCGAGCCTCTTGAGAGGAGGCTTCCGAGCCTCTTGAGAGGAGGCTTCCGAGCCTCTTGAGAGGAGGCTTCCGAGCCTCTTGAGAGGAGGCTTCCGAGCCTCTTGAGAGGAGGCTTCCGAGCCTCTTGAGAGGAGGCTTCCTGGCCTCTTGAGAGGAGGCTTCCAGCCTCTTGAGAGGAGGCTTGAGGCCTCTTGAGAGGAGGCTTCCAGGCCTCTTGAGAGGAGGCTTCCGTGCCTGTTGAGGGGAGGCTTCCGGGCCTCTTGAGGGGAGGGTTCCGGGCCTCTTGAGAGGAGGGTTCTGAGCCTCTTGAGAGGAGGCTTCCGAGCCTCTTGAGAGGAGGCTTCCGAGCCTCTTGAGAGGAGGCTTCTGAGCCTCTTAAGAGGAGGCTTCCGAGCCTCTTGAGAGGAGGCTTCCGAGCCTCTTGAGAGGAGGCTTCCGAGCCTCTTGAGAGGAGGCTTCCGAGCCTCTTGAGAGGAGGCTTCCAAACCTCTTGAAAGGAGGTTTCCGAGCCTCTTGAAAGGAGGCTTCCGAGCCTCTTGAGAGGAGGCTTCCGAGCCTCTTGAGAGGAGGCTTCCGAGCCTCTTGAGAGGAGGCTTCCGAGCCTCTTGAGAGGAGGCTTCCGAGCCTCTTGAGAGGAGGCTTCCGAGCCTCTTGAGAGGAGGCTTCCGAGCCTCTTGAGAGGAGGCTTCCGAGCCTCTTGAGAGGAGGCTTCCAAACCTCTTGAAAGGAGGCTTCCGAGCCTCTTGAAAGGAGGCTTCCGAGCCTCTTGAAAGGAGGCTTCCGAGCCTCTTGAAAGGAGCTTTCCGAGCCTCTTGGAAGGAGGCTTCCGAATCTCTTGAAAGGAGGCTTCCGAGCCTCTTGAAAGGAAGCCTTGGAAGAAGGCTTCTGAGAGGCGTAAAAGGATGCTTCTAATCTTCTTGCAACAAAGCAACCGAGTTTTAGTGAAAAAAAATTTTATTCATTAGACGTTCTGTTTGTTTGATCTTTTGTTCCGCAGCCCTTCATACATTGTGCTGGTTGTGTTAATTGGGATTTATTGATCGCATTACAAAATGTACAAAAAAAAAATTTGAAATAGAAAATACACAAGTATCAAAACTTTATCAATGAATTTTGATTCAAATTGTAATATGTCCGCCATTACGCATTTTTGTCCGAGGTACCCCCTAGGGCCAGCGTAGGTACCCCCAGGGGTACATGTAGCCCAGGTTGAGAACCGCTGACCTAGGGAATTATTTAAGGTATTTACGAAATTTCCGAAAGAACTCCTGTAGTAAATTCCCAAGGAATTCATGAGAATATCCGAACATCCGCAATCTAGATATTTTGGGAGTTTTTCTTGGCATGCAGTCTTGATTCTTGTGTCAACACTGAATTTGTTTAACTGCTGTCCAGACTTTTGAAGAAATTCCTGGAGAAATATAAGAATTTCTATGTAAATTCCAATAGCTATATTTTTTGGAAATTCATTAAAAATTCCTTTCAGAATTCCTTCGTATATTCCTTCAGAAATTCATTTAAAAATTCTGTTCGAAAATATTTTCAGGTTCTCTTTTGGTTATTCCTTCAAGAATTGAGTCGGAAAGAGGGGGTCCCGTAGCGTAGATGGCTACACGTTCGCCTTACAAGTGAATGGTCATGGGTTCGATTCCCAGCTCCTCCACCAAACCCTCGTCAGTCGCCGGATGGTCAGCCCATACGGTAGCGTATCTCGGAGGCATTCCTTCAACGTACCCGGACAAATGGTAACCAAACAATGCAACGATCATTGGATACACGACATGGACAAACGGACACAATGGACTAACTAACGATGAGATGGACTGGCAACGACAACAATGATGGTAATGGAAATCTAAAAATAGGTTCTGTGTGGATTCTGTACAGCAGGATTCCACAGTAGATCTAAGCACAGTAGCGGTTAAGTAACACAGAGTGCCTAACAAATAAATAATGGAATAAAAAAAATGAGTCGGAAATTCCTCCTCCAAAATCTCTTTAGAAAAGCCACCAGTAATTATTTTGGATATTCATCCAGGCATTTCTTCAGAAAACCCTCCGGTCAGGCCTGTGTATTTTTTTTTTATTTGGAAATTCCTTCAGTAAACCATACAAAATTCTTGCCGGAATAATTCCGGAGAGAATTCTAATTTTGAGGAGTTTTTGAATACATTTTCAAAGGTATTTGACTGTTAAACTTATTTCCAATTGAAAAAAAAAACACTTAAACAACGGTTTAAAAATATTGAAGGAGTTTACAAACGAAATTTTCGAAGATTTCCGAAAAGAATTTCTGAAGAGATTCTCAAAGGAATTTTAAAAGAAATTTTCGGAGGACTACGGAAATTTCTAGAAGAGTAGCTAAAGAAATTTCCGGCGGAATTCGAAAAAAATCCTGGAGAAAGTTCTAAATAAATTCAAAGGGGTAATTACGAAAGAATACCAAAAATATCTTCCTAGAGTTTCCGAAGAAAATCTTTAAGGAATTACTGTAAGAATTTCTATTAGAAATTCCTTAAAAAAAAAACTCCTGAATTTCTAAAAAAACTTCCTAAATCAAATTCCAAAGGATTTCTCCAAACAGTGTCCGTAGGTATTCCTATAGGAACTCTTGAAGGATATCCATGGGTATTTTCTAAGGTTTTCGAATGAATTTCTGAAGAAATTTCCAAAAGACTCAGTAAAAGAATTTCCGTAGCAATCCCTAAAGTAATAAATATTCCCAAAGTACACAGGATTTTGTTTTTACACGATTTTTTTTTTCGCTCGTATTTTTGTTCGTTCGACTTCAATTTGCCACAAAAATCTTTGCAACAGGTTTCAAAAAATCCTAAATAATTCAAAGAAAAATCACATGGTAATTAATATGCGTTAAGCATTTAGGATGGGTGAAAAATGAAGAAAGTGTAAATCGTGTAAAAACAAAATCCAGTGTAAAGTAAAATTCCTGAAGAAGCTTTTGGAGAAATTTCGCAAAGAATTTCCGAAGAAATATCCAATTAAATTTTCAAGGGAATTCTTGGAGGAAGTTCGGAGGAATTCAAAGGGAAATTCTAAATTAATTCTTAGAATTCCTTTTTCGAATTTTCTGAGGAATATCTTGAGAAATTTCCAAACGAATCTCAGGATTTATATCCTAAGTACTTTGTGATGTGATGCGGCAATATCCTAGTGGAGATGTAAACTTTTGCTGTGGAGATACAAGCTATAGCTATTAGGATGTTAACCACATTAGTTCCCACCCTTTGTAACTAAAAATTGCACAAAACATCCCAAAATTCATAAAAAACATGATATGCCTTGCTGCGTGATTTTTTTTTGTCTCAGCTCAAAGTTCTTCATGCCGATTCACGCCGCTGCCGCCGAACATTCCTTACGGCGTGGCGCCGCCGTGACTTCGGCGCACAGGGCTGACCTGGAGGTTGTTTGGCCGAAAGCCATTTGCCGAATGACATTAGGGCGAAGGCCACTATAATCCGAAGGTTGAATGGCCGAATGTACTGTCTGGCCGAACAAACCTGTCGGCTAAAAGCCATATACCCGGCGGCATAGGTTATTTGGCCGCATATGTCATTTCCCCGAATAGGTCTTTTTAACAGAAAGGTATTTGCCAGCAAAGGTCATTTGGCAGAAAAGGTCATATGGCCGAATAGGTCATTTGGCCGTAAATGTTGTTTGGCCCAAATAGTCGTTAGGCAGATGGTCGAAAAAGTCGTTTGACAGTAAACGTCATTGTGAAGAAAAGAAGTGAGAAATGAAGAGTGAGAAGTGATGCATCTCACTTGCACTTTTCACAGAGAGAAGTGAGAAATAAGGAGTGAGAAGTAAGAAGAGTGACATCTAGGCTCTTACTTCTCACTCATCATTTTTTTCATTTTTCACTGCGAAAAGCGAGAAGTGGGAAATGAGAAAAAAGAAATGATGAGTGAGAATCGAGAAGAAAGATATCTCACTTCTTACTTCACACCTCACACTGCGAAAAGTGAGATATAAGAAATGAGAAGTGAGAAAATATGAGTGAGAAGTGAGACGTTTTTCTTCTTTCTTTCTGGATTCTGTAAAAAGTGAGAGAAGCGAAGTGAGAAGTAAGATGCCTCCTTTCTTATCCATAATCTATTGCTTCTCCTTTATCATTTCTAACTTCTCAATTCTTGTTTCACACTTTTCCCAGTGAGAAGTGCGAAGTGAGAAATGAGAAGTAAGAAAGAGGAAGTGGGACCTCTCACTTCTCGCTTCTAAAATGAAATGGTAGGCGACAGTGACAACAGTCATCCGGATGAGATTGTGAGTATTTTAGCACAGGAAGAGATCTGTGGATGAGCTTTATTCAATCTGAAACAAACTACAACGTATTCCAGATATGACTTAGTTCGTTATTTATTCATTTGTTCATGATTTAGTTGTGGACTAGGTATGAACACGAAGGGCTCTTCTGTACTCATCATCCGATCATACGCCGCGCCGCCATTGCCCGATTATTTAATTTCGTACAATTTGCGGGGTCTCCAGACACCCTGGGTATAGTGATACATACTCATGCAATGGCTGGCATAGAAAAGATTTCAATTAATAACTGAGAAAATGCTAATAAAATACTATGTTGAAAAAGCAGGCCAAGTTCCAGTTGGAATGTAGAGCTTTGATTTGTGCAGCAAGTCAGCTGTCGCATTTACGATTGCGATTGCTTGGCAGTCTAGTGGATATGTACTGGATCAATTTCGACAGATTTGCAGCTGGGTCAATGCAGTGTGTGGCCATAGCATTTATGAATATTACAATTGCGGACTCTTTTAGATGTCTGGACTCGAATGAAGCAATTATGTTTAGACTGATTTCCGTAGATCCTGAATCGATCTTCACTATTTTTTAAATGGGGTGACCAACGGACCTCCCATGAGCGACGAGAGGAGTTATAGTAATGTGAATCTTTTGGATGGTGAACCCAAGTGGTAAGGCAGAACAGGACTGTAGCTCATTTGTAAGGACTACACTAAGCATTTGTTCCCGAGTAGACGAAAATAGCTCAATAATATCAAATGTTGATTAGATAGCAAAATGAGATATGGACATGAGGAGATCAAGTTATGCTATTTGTAAGAAGTAATAAATATCATGAGCCATTAGTTTGTTCTTATCCATAGTATATTTTGATATTTGAATGATATTTTGGTGCCAATTTTTGATTTTGTTGCCTGCTCTTTTATCTCTTATATCAATCATGTTCATATCATGTTTTGTTATTTTGATCATGGCTTCTGCCCGGGTTGACGTAGTTGAGTTTTAAGAGAGGTTGTTTTGATGGTTTTTTTTTATAGCAAAGTTGTAACGGCATTGATTGTGTTTCGTGATTTTGTTCGAAGGCTCAGCTACCACGCGTCCGGCCATATTTCCTTCAGCACGCAAACCGGTCACGCGATCATCGAGTTATTTCGTTGTGCTTTGTGCGAGTGAGTAAATAAATTACCAAGTATAAACTTCCTGCGCCGGAAAATATGAAGCTGTTGTAAGTAAATAAGTGTTTCTGTTGTGAGTATTTATGGATTTTCGCTTAGTTTTCATCATGTTTGTTACTTTTTTTCGTTCTAGAGGGCATGCTTCAGTGTGTAAGCCTGGGCACTAGGCTCAAAATTGTGTCCCATCCCAAGACGTTGAGGACCCAAGGACCATCTTAGTTTAGTCACTCCCAAATATACAACAATTATTACCTAATAATGTCAATGGAGCGGTTGGTACAAGATGTCCCGATTCTATCGCTTAATTGTGAAATCAAGTAAAGAATTGATTCTCACAGCTTTTTTTTTTTCTAAAACGCTTCATAGTAGGCTTAATGTTTGAACTACATTTATGATGTGCTCCAAACATAAATATTGACAAGAAAAGTGATAGATGTAGTCGAATCTATCACTTTCCATGATTTGTTCACGAACTGGTAGTGTATGTGTAGACTAGCCTACACTAGACTAGATATGACCTGGGGCCTCATTGCGAATCTCCTTTCGACACCTCTTTCGTATGACAGTTTGCATGGTTTGCTAGTTTCGAGTCGAGATGCGCAAATGACCAATTCGGCCTTATGACCCATTTGGTCAAATGACCCTTTCTGCCAAATGACCATTTTGGCCTAACGGCATTTTCGACGAAATGATCTAAATCAACCAAATAACCTATTCGGCCAAACGGGATTCGGCCTACTGGTTTGTTCGACCAAGCAGTATTCGTCCAAATGGCTTTCGACCGAATGAGTTAGAAAGCATTTCATGTCGATATTCAAATAGATTTTTCTGAGAAATGCGAATGCATTCCTCTAGACGGTTCGAATACAACTCCTGTGGAAATTGGAATAAGTTTCCCATCGAAATTCGAATGAACTTTATGTGGAAATTCGAAATAGTATCTTATTTCAATTTCAATATATTTCTCGAAAAAAAGCGAATGAATTTTTCACGGAAATTCGAATAATAGTCATGTGCAGTGGGCTTGGTAGTCATATGGCTACTGCTTCTGCCTCATACGCAGGAGGTCGTGGGTTCAATCCCAGGTCCGTTCCATTCTCCTACTTTGTATCTTTCTCTTTATTTCTCATGTTCTAGCAATCACTAGAACTGGAAATGGACTTCCATACCGTTTCCATTACTATTCCTATACCTTCAATTTGAGTATTCTAACAGTAATCTGCTAGAATTGGAAATGAACTTATAGAGCTCGTTTCCTACATCCAATTAGAAATTCCATCAGTTACCTTCTCCTATCTATCACATTGGCAGCTCGTTAACCAAGACGGACCTCTGCCTCTCCAACGTAACCCAGAAATTCCAACAAATTCCGCATGAACTCGTGGCAAGTGCAGAGGTATATTCGGCTTGCAGTGGGCGAGTGATTGCATCATCATTCCCTCCCCATTCCCTACATTGACTTGCATTCTGACGTGGCAGGCGCCAGTATGACCTAACAAATGAGATCACCAGTACTTGTACATTGAAGATGTGTGCTAGTCCCAAGCAAACATCTGTTGGTTCCCTGTGCAAGAACAGCTGATCTGGTCATAACGGAGTAGCAACTACGAGCAGTCAATCAAGCTCAAGCTCATGCTCACGAAATTCGAATAATAGTCCTGTGCTTTTCAAATAAATTTCCCGGGGAATTTCGAATGAATTTCCCAAGGAAATTTAAATGAATTTCATTTGGAAATTCGAATAAACTTTCAATATAAATTTTGAATAAATTTTCTGTGAAAATTCGAGTAAATTTCCTGTGAAATTTGGAATCAAAATTTGAATAAATTTCTTATGAAATACTTCGTACTTTAATTTTCTGTGAAAATTCTAATTAATTACTTGTGGAAATCCGAATGAATTTCTCAAGGAAATGCGAATAATTTTCTCTTAAAAATTCGGATTCTATACTGAATTTGTTTTGGAATTCGGATGAATTTCTCGTGAAAATTCGGGTGAATTTCTCGTGGAAACTCGAGTGGACTTCCGATGCGATTTTTTGGGTTTCCTGAGGAAATTCGAATAAAATTTTCGAAGGAAAATTTCTTGTGGAAATTTGAATGACTTTTTTTTAGGCAATTCAAATGAACTTCTCATGGAAATTCGAATGAATTTCTCATGAAAATCCGAACTAAAATCCCTTGGATGTATGATTTGCTTTTTCGTGGAATTTAAAAAATATTATCCATTCGAATAGGTTTCTGTGGAAATTCAAATGATCGTCGCAAGGAAGATTTATCAAATTAATCAAGTGAATTTGAATGAATTTCCCGTATTAATGCGATTGAACTCCCTGTGGAATTTCGAATGTTTATTTGTCGAAATTCTAAAGAATTTTCCGTCGAAACAAAGGGGAATATCCAATGGATGTTTTAATGATATCTCAATGGAAATTTAAAAGATTTTTTCGTAGAAACTTCGTGTAGAAGTTTTTTTATAATTTCGAATAAGTTTCCTGTGGGATGCAGTTTTAAGTTGATTTTTTGTAAAATGTAAAAATGTACAATTGAGGAGCATATGCGATGGCAATCAGAAAAGAAATCGAATGAGTTCTTTGTGTTAGGTCGATAGAATTCTGTTTTGCAATATTGAATCATTTTAAATAAAAAATCGCATTGAAAGAAACTCGAAAAATACTAACAAATTTTATGAGGAACGTCAACAAAATTTCCCATGAAAATTTGAAAGAATTTTATGTGAGAAGGAGAAACGATTTTTTGCAAGTAAAAACGAATAACGATTTGAAATAATAAAGTGGAAAGCAAAAAGGTTTGAGCTATAAAAAGGTCGTTTTTATGACTCGTAGGCTTGCCGAACTCAGTACCACTTTAATTTAAATGGCGATGATAACATTCCCCACTGCTATCAACTGCTATCAGTGGTTAGGAATATTGCTTCGGGTCCCAACATTCGCCCATCTAACAATCTCAAAGAATTAGAAATGATCGCACATAATAACCCACCCCGTGCCCAATTTATGGTTAAACTTCATCAGAATGTACTTTTCAGTCCGAATATTGGTGGTCATAAATTTTCTGTTTTCCATCGGCGATGACAGCGACACTGAAGCCGACCCACCATCATACCACAGCTTTGATTACATAGGAGCTCCGGATGCGGCTGCTGGTGGTCAAAGCGGTGACACCAGAGAGCCCGCAAATATACTGTGCCTTAGGGGTGCTTCGTAGGAAAGCCTAAGTCTATTCTGTTGGTGGTTGCTGCATCGCCAGGACGTCCGGAATTTAATTAAAAGCGGGTCGAAGCTTTATGGGCATAGTTTTTCGGTAGCGTTTCTTACCAATATTTACAGCATTGATTATTTTTTTTCTCGAGAGGTGTCTTAAATGGGAGTGCGCCACGTGCGGAAGCGTGATGTTTACCTGCAAAGAGAAAGAAAATTCGGAGAAACCGTTAGTATTTATGAGGCCATGCCATACTTGAAACTGGGATTATAATGTTATGTTAAATCGATTCCTGAACGTGCGAGGGGAGTCCGCCGGTAATATGACTCAGGATAAGTAATTAATTCAGTTGGGATTTTTGCTCGTTTCTGGTTGTTGGGTGGCGAAACGACGAGAGTAAATTGTGACGTAATAAAATTAAATTAGCTTAATTAAATCCGGAGGGTCCCGGTGAGCCCACACAGACAGCAGAGTGGCATAGTCTGGCGTACATGTGTCGATGAGCCGTGGGTTCATTTTTCAACGACCTGAGCGGAACTAATTACGCCTCGCAGGGAATGGTAATTAGCCGGTTCGTTATATAGGCTGTTTCGGAGTCATTGCTTGCAACATTGGAACAATTACGTCTGTGTTGTTCTTTCGGATGGACACTGCTTATTTTCCGGTTTATCATACGGCAGCAGCAGTAGCAGCCGGAAGATTTCCGCATCCTAGCTGTAAGAGGCAACCACCAACCGGGCGGAGGAGGCTCTTAATTTGTCCTATCCGACCGACCGGCAGGCAGTTTGGCCGAGCGAGACACTCTGGTGGCGGAATGAGCAGGAAAAATAAAACCGAAAAGAACTGTCGTGACACAATTCAGGCCCCAACTACTCCGGCAGGATGATACAAAGGAAATTTTCTTGGATTTGGCTTGATTGTGAGAGAAGCATTTTAATGAAGAGATAAAAACGGAAGCCAATTCGGATCGGCTTTCCGGGGGAGATGGAGAAATAGCGATAGCGCAGTACTAACCAGTCGTCCACCCAAATGGAAGTCGCTGGGCGGCAGCCACCGGCTCAGATGGCAAGATAACCTCGTTTATTGGAAGGGATCAAAAGGTCAACAATTGATGGCGGTGAAATGGACAGTTTTCTGTTCTTGGAATGTCTGTCGAGCGGTGTGGGAGTAGTTTGCGACAGTGACGCGAATGGCTATTTTCCGATAGGCTGACTTCGGATAAAGTTAAAAGTCATGCCGACATCTTCTTCTTCTATGGCTCCACATTCCAAATGGAACTTGGACTGCTTTTGAACTTAGTATTCAATTAGCATTTCCCCAACTATTAATATAAAACTTTCCGATTGCATGAGTATGTATCTTGTGTGGCAAATACAATGGATACACTATGCCCAGGGAGTCCAGAATGTTTCCCATCCGAAAACATCATGGACCGAACCGAGAATCGAACTCGCCATCTCCGGATTGGCATTCTTAAGCTTTTGTTCGCAAGGCTAACTGGAGACCCATGGTGACATCAGTTGGGTGATAAATTGTGATAGGATTGGGATACACTTTTGATACAGACAAGAAGAGGTGACGCAGGAACCGATGTGCAACGATTCTTCTAATTCAAAACGTGATATTTGTAAGAGTAGAACTATGTCCTATATAATGATGTATGCAATTCCCTCTATCATGTTCTCCACTTATGCTTACACTAATTTAGACAAGATTTGCACAAATTAGTTTCCAACAAACATGTTTGGTGGACAAGATTTTATTAAAATTGACAACGGAAACCTTTACCACAACGCCAATATAAAAAAAATCGCCTTTTTGAAAGATTAGGATGAATAAATCATTTCATACTGTTCTTAAATTCAAATGACTTTGAGCTACAGGTAATCAAAAATATTCTTTTCCATTCTTTCTTTAATTTTTTTATACAAATTGATTCGATCACAGCTGAAATGATTTCGTTTTTCAATTGATTCGTAACACTTTTTTGGAAAGCGTGAAACACTTAGGAAACCAGTTTGATTGTTGAAACTAGGTAGAACCAATCATTGTACATAGTTGTAGGTACCAATTAGAGTAAAATTGTGTTTTGTTGGTACAAAATGATTAAAAGGTTTTGCGCCCATTTGAAGCAGAACAAAACGAGTTAAACTGATGAAACGAAGTAAGCCTTGCGTGCGCTCGGTTGTGTTTCTTTTTGACAGCAGCTTTATTTGCTCTTGAGAAAAGGGTTTCCAAAAAGAAACCCCGGCTTTTTTCCTCGATTAGGGTTTAGGATCTCGCCAGATAAATAGCTTCCGCGAAGTTTGCGAATGCTTCCCCAGGTGTTCAGCAATTTTTAATTTGTTGGGAACGAAAGTAAACCTTTTGCGCGAGGGCTCCGGTTGACATTATTTTTAATGGCTTTCTGTTGGTTTAAAACCATTCGAATAAATATGATGTTTTGCTTCGTCCAATAAAATCATAAACGTTTCCCAAACTTGAGTCATTGTCGTCGTCGTCGTCATCGCGTTTTATGATATGCTATGAAAGTGCAATGTAGTGCAGTGAAGTGTAACTGTTTGTGTTGATGTAGCGGATTTTTTTACATTCCCAATCATCTGGTTTTTGGGACTTCGGAAGCCTCGAAATTGGTCAGCAGAAAACCGGTGAGAAAGTTCATTTTTCCTACATTTGTAGTTTTGAACTCGTTAACTTTTTATTTTAATTTATCTAATTAAACAAACATTTGGCTTTTTTTGTTTATTTATGTATTCATTAAAAAAAAATTGGTTGGTTTCCCAGACAACACAAGATCGTATATGATACGAAAGTGGAGGCGATATACGTACTTCCCCATACAACATGTGCGTATATCGCCTCCGCTTTAGCATCTTATGTCGCACCATATAGGATTTTGTGTTGACTGGGTCAACTGCAACGTCAGTTGTATCAGTCGTATCAGTGAAAACATTTTAGATTAAAACATAATTACTAAGAAATTGCAGGCATGGTAGCGAAACTCTCCGAACAACTGAAGTGGAGAACCGCATCTAACGATAGACGATAGACCTTACGACCCTTGAGAAAGGCCAAAACCAATCGGCCGAAACGTCGGGAACGTATACAATTAATCGTTCTTAATTCAACAGACTGAGAAAGCCAAAATTTAAATAAGTGAAGCAAATCCAGTCGGTAACGCCATTACAAATAATTTGCAAATTTAAGCCGCAAGCGGAAAAATGGCCCTCCTTAGCCGTGCGGTAAGACGCGCGGCTACAAAGCACGATCATGCTGAGGGTGGCTGGGTTCGATTCCCGGTGCCGGTTTAGGCAATTTTCGGATTGGAAATTGTCTCGACTTCCCTTGGCATAAAAGTATCATCGTGCTAGCCTCATGATATACGAATGCAAAAATGGTAACTTTGCTATGAAACTTCGAAGTTAATAACTGTGGAAGTGTTTAATGAACACTAAGCTGCGAGGCGGTTCTGTCCCAGAAGAAGAAGAAGAAGAAGAAGGAAACAATAATAATAATAGGATTAAAATATAAAATCAAGTTTAGCTTATTTTTACTATAATTTGCATTAAAAAAATTGTTGAACAGTTCGTCATTGAAGGCGTAGGCGTACATATGACAAAGGTAAACAATAAACAATAAACAATAAACAATAAACAATAAACAATAAACAATAAACAATAAACAATAAACAATAAACAATAAACAATAAACGATAAACAATAAACAATAAACAATAAACAATAAACAATAAACAATAAACAATAAACAATAAACAATAAACAATAAACAATAAACAATAAACAATAAACAATAAACAATAAACAATAAACAATAAACAATAAACAATAAACAATAAACAATAAACAATAAACAATAAACAATAAACAATAAACAATAAACAATAAACAATAAACAATAAACAATTAACAATTAACAATTAACAATTAACAATTAACAATTAACAATTAACAATAAACAATGAACAATGAACAATGAACAATGAACAATGAACAATGAACAATGAACAATGAACAATGAACAATGAACAATGAACAATGAACAATAAACAATAAACAATGAAGGGTTTTGCATTATCCTTAGCATTGGTACGTATCCAAGCTTTCTTTGTAAATTTAATTATCAAAGTTCCTATTAACGTTTCTGTGTCCAGATCAATGTATCTATCAGTATGGTCGCGCCGGGATTCGAACCCAGAATAGTAACAATAATAGCTGTGGGGATGCGCTTACTCTAGCTACACCACCACGCTATATGTATGTAAGCGTTAAGTTATTTGGTACTCATAAGCTACTACCATTTGCATTTATGGCGCCACGAAAAAACTCGAATATGAAAGAAAAAGAGCAAACCAACGTTTGGCGGCCACCGAAGTGAGCGAAAAATGGTTATCACTCTCCATGCTGTTTTTCTTTCCCGAAAAGCGATTTCTCCCCGAAAATTTTGGCGAGGGAGGATCCTGTGCTCCTGAGATTGAGTGAGCATTACGAACCCTGTGAATATTGGATGCTAAGGTATTCGAAAACATTAGAACAGAATAGCAATGATATCAACCAGAACTTTGCAATGTTCACATAATTAACAAATATCCGATGTTCGAATGAGTTGAAAGATGTTCGGCCGAATATGCCATTTAGCTTTACAAACCATTAGGTCGAAACTCGTCTGGCTAAGATAGGCCGAAAAAGTCGTTTGGCCAGAAATGCTGATTGATCGATTAGAAAATAGGGCCATTTGGCCGAATAGGCCACACGGGCCATATTTTTTGGTAGAATAGGTCATGTGACCGAAAATGCCGTTTGGCCGAAATGGTCGTTTGGCAGGAAGGGCTATTTGGCCGAATGGTTCAACAAGTCATATGGCTAAAAAAGCCTTCTGGCCGAAAATGAAGTTTTCACTAAAAATGTCATTTGGACAAAAATTCCGTTTGGCCGAACGGATTATATTACTTTAAATGTCGTTTGGCCGAACAATAGTAAACGTGAAAAGTATAAAGTTATCATTATTGTCTCTACTAACAAGACTTTCGGCCCTTGGCCGGCTCATCTCGTAGAGTGTGAAGCGATTAATGTTGATTGAGAAGTGAGAAATGAGATCACTCCTCATTTCCTGCTTCTCACATCTCAAATTTCATCTCGCTCTTCTCATTTCTTATTTCGCATTTCTCAATTATCATCAATCGCTTCACACTTTTCACTTTTACAATTGTTCGGCCAAAGGACATTTAGAAAATGATAGTTACGGTCCGAATAAAAGCAAAATTTTTGGCCGTATCCATTCGGTCAAATGACATTTTCGGTGAAATGGCTTTTTCTGCCAAACGACCATTTCGGTCAAACGACTTTTTTGGACATATGACCAGTTCGGTCGTATATTTTTTTCAGACGTATGACGCTTTTGGTCGAATGACATTTCCGGCCAAACCGTTTTTGGCCTAATGTAGCATTGTACGAACAAGCTTCATCACTTTATCACTGCATAGAAATTGGAAGACAACAAGGCCAAAATTAAGTGTTACTGGCTTCATGAAAAACGAAAGAGAAAGCGATTAGTTCGTGCAGTTGAGCGAATAAAAAATGTTGACGGGAAAGGTCAACTCTGTCAAATGGAATTCGGCTAGAAGTCTTTCAGCCTCACGTATGTATTATTCGGTCATAAGCCTTTCGGCCAAACGGCCTTTCGACCAAATGGCGTTCTGTGGAGTATAAGCCATTTCACGAGACAGATTCGATCAGCTGATTGAAATTTTGAGTGGAGACCCATAGTGTTATATACAAATCGACTCAGCTCAACGAACTGAGCACATGTTTGTCTGTCCGTTTGTATATGTGTTAGCCAACTTTTCATATAATAATCGTTAATCGATTTTCTCGCAACAAGTTTTATTCGACAAAGGGTAAATCCTAGCTGATCACTATTGAATTTGATAACATTCGACCGTTGCTTTTAAAAGTTATATAAGTAATCAAGGGTCGGACAATCGTCCGTCGAGCAAAAATGTGAAATTCCTTCAACAAAATGCCTTATAAGCGTCGTTCGAACTAGATGTCAGTCTGCTCAGCCTTCACCAAACGACTAAATTCACTAGATTTCTGGTAAACAAATGTGAAACGTGAATCCTATCACTTCGGGTGTTGTAAACACTGTTTACCTGAATCCAATAATCTGGGAAACAATGCCATAACATGATGCTCTATTCCCTGCCAAAAAGGGTTTCCTATACGAAGCGGCTTCTTCCGAACCGATCGATTGATGGATATTTTGTTTTTCCAATCGTTGTTGATGATGCCATTCGTACGGACGATAGTTGCCATTCGGCCATTTTTTCTTGTTTCCATTATTTGTATCCGTTACTGCAAATACAAGCCTTTCTTGGTCAAGCAATTTTTGTATGGAGAGCGCCGGGCATGATGAATACAAAGAGCAGTATTAGGCTCAAGATTGAAGCAAAATTATGAGCGTTAATCTAATCTAACTCAACATACGCAGTCAGTATGAAGCAATGAAAACAGTTAGACACCCATCATGCCCCCGGTTCCCCAAATAGTGGTACGGAAAACCAATTCCGCTCTGATGACTTCGATACCGGATAATACTGTTTCCATTAGATAATGTGACACTTCAGCAGAAGACGCAAAACTAGGAACTGCTCCGTGTTCCGAGCCAATGCACACATTCCTACACACTTCTTGAAATTTGTTTTGTTTGTCTTCCAATTAGACTTTTTCCTCTTCCGGAAAGGGAATCATTCGAGGGGAACCAGAAGAATGACGATTTGCTACCGCCTTCGTCACTAAGTGGAATTGTGTTGATTGGATCTTCTTGGCCGCCCAGCCCAGTCGGTGGTGTCGATGTAGAAAATGTGAATTCTACCGCTCGCTATACCCAGCAGTTGTCAGTCCCGGCTGAATGAATGGGGCGATAAAATCTTCAATCTTATCACCTCGGAGCTCCGAGCACACATTATTTCCCATCCCGGAGTGTCAACTTTTCCGAGCTGAAGTGTGTTGGAAGCAACAGATCTTCCTGTCCTGTTTTTGCTAATATTATGTCTGCGCTGCAACCCTTCCGGGGCCTCGGTCGTCTATCTGTTGGCTTTGTTTTGCCTGAATTATATTTATCTTTCCCATTTCGTCAGTCATCATGCACATCATCACTAACGGCATCCTCATCATCATCATCGTCATCATCACCATCAGCCGGATTCAGTTTCCGGGAACAAAAGCCATACAATAACCACATTTCGAAGTAGATTTGATATACATCTCGGTTGGGAGTTGGCCTGATGTCGGAGCAGAGTATAAATTCATCATATGCAACTAGAAAGGATTCCGTAAATGGAACCATAGAGCCCGAACGAGTCGGCACACCATTCAACATATGCAGCATACAATGCGCTCGCATATGAGCCAGACATTTTAAGAGGCTTACTTGCTTAGCTTTTGGACCCTCGCTGCTCGGTGGGGCAGTAGGTCGTTCAAAGTGTACCTTTCCCATTCGAAAATGGGGAGCTTTAGTTTGGATAGTGCAATAGCAGAGGCATCTGTTGACACTGGAATAACGTGAAAACTGGCCCAATACTGGATTTTCATGAACTTACTTGGTGAAATGGATGTTGTAAGGTCGGGTGCAGTACGGTAAAGCTGCAATTATCGTTTGAGGATTATATCGAGATAATCAGAATTATGTCGTTTGCTTACGGACGGGTTTCAACAATTTGTAACTCTGATTGACAGTCAGAATGCATGTCGTAAAATATTGCAATACCAATGCCATTCGGATTTAATTTAAGGATAGACTGAGAAGATCTACTATTGGACAAAACAAGTGGGCTTTATGTTTATAATATTCACAATAATTCAATCAACATGTAGCAACATTCCTGTAATTCACGTAACAGATTAAATATCAGTTTGTAGTTGTCCTAAATATGAGTTCAAAATTGGGATGCATTACAGAGCCAGCCTAGTTAGATGTTCCTTAAAGGAAAAATAATAACAGAAATACACAGAGCACCATTCCCTGTCTATAGAAGAAATCGCAATAAAAAACGCGATCGGTAAATGGAAATCTAAGAAAAACATAATAAATACGATTTATTGAATTCCAGGGATTTATTCTATGTGCCTTTTGAGCGTGTACATAAATACGCTCTGCTGCCCCAGTAAGGAAACACCACCGGCAGGCAACCATCCCAGTAGCAACCACGCGCCGCCCGTTATCCCAACCGTTATTGTTTGTATATTGTTGCCTCCGTTATCTACGGAACCGATAGAATGGCAACAAATCACATCGCCTCCTTCCCGCCCGGGTGTAGATGCCCACCTCGCTTTTTGCCACATTGTCGTCGAGGCTGCCGTCACTTGCTACCGGGTTCTTTTTAGTAGACCGGGGGATGATGCTACCCTAGAAATGAGTGCAGCTGAAGCTGCTGCCGGGGTTTTTTTTCGCTCTATTCAACCCGATAGCAATAAGTAATAGGATTACGTTACACTTTTTTCTCCGCCACCTAAATCGAGCCGTCGGATCGATTAGGTCGACGATTCGCACGTGAGCTCGGCGCCCTTGGTGAAGTCGATATTCATTTGGTGGAGGGAGGCGTTCGATGGCAATTAATAGCAGACTGAAAAATTCACCATCACGTCACCGTGTTACGGAAAATTATTATTGAGTACAATTTCAATCGTTGTTAATTGGATCTAATTTTTGTTGCATACTATGTGGTTGTACGGAATGATCTTTTTAATATATATTTTATTCAATTAACAATTTAATTTATTAATTTCAAATTACAAAGAGGTCAAATGATCAAAAGAATGAGTAAACAAATGACGGTCGGATATTACCGAATCGACAAATTGATAAATGGGTATATAAATTAATGGACGAATCTACAAATGATCGATTGGGCAAATATCTCATTGTATAAGAGGCTTTTCTTAGTTTGGAAGAATATTGAATAAAATTCAACAAATAATAAGAATAAGAAAAAAGTATATTCAGAACGCGAATGCAGGTCATGCAGCCTTCCAGACCATAAGGATCAACAGGTCAACTCTAGGCTCCCTACCAGACACACCCACTTTATATCCAGCGCAGTATTATAGAGATCTTTTCTCCTATGATTCCACCGATCTTTTAGTCTTGATGTGTATCGTTGAAGACAGCGGGTAATATCATAGTACATTTGTTGTAGGATATCCTCAGTTATGTGGTTGAAGGATATCCGATACGATGTGGGATCCATTGAAACTGCTAAACAAAAGCTGGTTCAACAAAAAGTTTTTTTTTTGTTGACGCTTGGTGCGATTTGGCAGAGCCCCGGCCAATCCAGATACACACTTCCTGGTCATTGAGATCGAAATAAGCATTGCGCGTAATTGGTTGTGATTAGTTATTTGACAGAGTGATTTTTCTCGTGTTCGACATATTTTTTTTTGGTTTGCAGGTGCTACGCCACCGAGTTTTTTTTACCGATTAGAATTTTGAATCACTGAATCAAACCAAACAAATAGTTTCCCGTAAGTGCATGAGTGTGATGTGAGCTCTGTGTTCAGCGGATTTATATAGGGTTAAGGCAGGCTTTTTTGTCTTTGCGTCACAGTCTCGAAAACCAATAAAAGAGAAACCTTTTTACCAAACTCATCCGTATCAATCGTAAACTCAGGAGAAACGTTCTGCTATAGTGTAGATCTAGCAAATAGACATTGCTTTCGTTGGTTTAAGCCCTCACGACGATAGACAGAAATACCTGCCGTGTCCCTACAAGAGTGAGACTTTTATTATGCGATATAGCAAAGGAACGTTATATGTGGCATACAGTCGTTGATGGCATCCAGATCCGGTTGACGTTTGTGCCGCCGGTCAGTCATCCGATTGAGTGTGCTGTTTTGCTTCGTCTAAGTAAAGTATAAAGATTTTCCGAACGTGCGCTATTATTTCCGTTGCTGCGTTTTTCGCTTTGGAAAAGTAGTGCAGTGGAGTGTGTTGGCGTTGCTGTAGCGACTGAGTTCCATTTCCCCCCAATCAGCTGATTTTTGGAATCTTGGAGTTCTCGAAATGGACTAGCATTTCAAATTTCGGCTTTGTATGAATCGCATCACTTACTAAGGAGCATACTGATCCCTTAAAACTACTTAACCCACCCCACTCATAGAAGTTCATCCTGTGATATCTGTGGTGATGTGATGTTAAAAGTGACCTCGGTCTCTAGGTAAGGACGTGACTGGTGAGGTTGATAATTTTGCAATGTCTTGAATTATCAATTTATACACATTTAGGTTGGAATGATAATCTCAAGCTGCAATCTATGATTTCCTTTGTAATTTTAATTGTTCTGATCAATCACTGAGTAGATACTACGAATTGCACGGTCATTCAGCTCAAGCTCAATCCAGACACGGACATCCTAGTCATCTAAAGTTTATCTCAAGCCTATAACCAAGACCATCGTGAATACCACCCTACCATCGCTAAATGTTCGCAATCGGAAACTTTTGTTCACGGTTCTTTGTAACTTTCGTGATATTTTATAAAGCCGCGAAAAAAAAATGTTTTATAGTCTACTAGAGTTTTCAATTTCTTATCAAATCAAATTTTTTATCGTCCTCAAACAATAAGGGAGCTCGGGGAAGGACTGTTCACTAAAAGCTAATCGGCTAAATTCCAGTTGGTTGAATATTTCTTGGTCGAACGACACATTGGGCTGAAAATTACCTAGCCGACACCAACAGCCGAAAAGCCTTTTGGCCGAAAGGATTATTTCATCGTACAATTCATTTGGCCGCTCTGATCGAGTTGTTTGAACTAAACGGCCGTTCAGCCGAACAAGTACTTAAGCCGAAATAGTAATTTGTCTAAAAAAGTCATTTTTGATTCAGACGATCAAGTTTTTGGTCGAATTCAGCTCGATACCAGAAAGTAGAACCGGACACATAAAAATCGAATGTGATGAGAAATCATGCGAAAATAGTATCATCCTTTTATAGAGCCATATGGCAAAAAATCTCTTGGCTAAAAGCCGTTTGGCCGAAAAGGTATAAAAATATTCCCTAAAGACAATCGGGAGAAGAGTCTTTTGGTCAAGCGTAATTTAGTCGAAATCCATTTGGCCGAGTCAAAGTGATTTTGTCATATGTCTGATGGATCGTACGTCCGAAAATGTCGTTTGGATCAACAGGTCAATTGGCCGAAAAACTCGTTTGACCAAATAGATCATTTGCCTAATAATGTCGTTTGGCCGAAATGGTAGTTTGACAGAAAGGTCCATTTGGCCGAACTAAAATATCATACACGCTGACTTTCACCTACCCAGTGACTGAGTAAAGTTGTATTGCCCTCTCTTTCTATCCCACGGAAGTTTTATTCAATTTCCGTCAAAAGCAGGACTATAATTCTGCTTTTGACGCGGGAATTGAGTTATTTTTTTTTGTATATCTTTACTAACGAGACTTTCAGCCCAAGGCTGGCTCGTCTCGGGAATTGAGTTAAATTTACGTGGGAAGAAAAGAAAAGGGCAATACAATTTTACTCAGACACTGAATTGATAAAAGTTAAGTATATGGACAAGCAGGTCATACGGCCTTAATTCAAGACAAAATTTTCAAAACGACTTATCTGCTTTTGTAAACAAATATTCAAACGACGATTTGACGAATCTGATAGCTCTCCCACGCAAACCAACACCACCAATACGTATGTGAAGGTTTCCGCTACCTGTTGATGGTGTTGGTTTGCGTGGGAGAGCTATCAGATTCGGCAAATCTTCGTTTGAATCTTTGTTTACAAAAGCAGATAAGTCGTTTTGAAAATTTTGTCTTGAATTGTCGTTTGGTTGAGCATTAGTAACTGCTAAAAGTTTGAAGCGCTTAATGATACATTTTGATAAATAAGAAGTGAGAGAACGCAGGTAGAGAAATAAGAAGTGAGAATTAAGAAATGTGAAAAGTGAGGCGTGCCATTTTTCACTAACCATTTTTCACTTCTCATTGTAAAAATCGAGTAGTGCGAAGTGACAAATGAAAAATATGAAGTGAGAAAAATGAAGTGAGATGTGGGATGAAAATTGAAAAATACAAACAAGAATTACAAAGGGAAATGAGAAGTCAGAAATAAAAAATGAAAAGTAATAGGTGAGTGAGAATTAACAATCGAGAAGTGGAAAGTAAGACATGAGATGTGAGGCATATCTAGTGAATGATGATAATTGAGAAGTGACAAGTAAGAGACAAGTAGTTAGAAATGAAAAATAAGAAGCGAGACGACTCACTTCTCACTTATCACCTCTGATTTCTCACTTCTCATTTATTATCTCTAACTTCGCACTCCTTAGGTATCACATTGAGAAGTAAGCAGTGAGACAACTGACAACTCATTTATTTTCAAATTTCTCATAAGAAGTGAGAAATGAGATGACTCACTTGGAATTTATCGCATCTCATTGCTCACTTCTAACTTCACACTTGTTACTTTTCAGTTTCCCCTCTTCACACTCTATGAGAAGTGAGAAAAACGAAGTGAATTAACAAATGAAAGTTAGGAAGTGAGATGTGAGACATCTCACTTAACACTTCATACTTTTTCATTTACTTTTTCTCATTTTTCACTTCTCACAGTAAGAAGTGAGGAGTAGACATAAGAAGTAACAAGTGAGAAATAGAAAAAGAAAAATGAGATATGAGAAGTGTGAAGTGAGATATTTCACTTTATTATAGATAAGAGAAGTGAGAAGTGAAAAGTAAGACGTCTCACTTCTCTTTCCTTATTTCTGACTTCCCCAGCAGCATCTTTCTCTTCTTCTTATTGGCATTACATCCCCATACTGGGACAGAGCCGCCTCGCAGCTTAGTGTTCATTAAGCACTTCCACAGTTATTAACTGCGAGGTTTCTTAGCCAGGTTACAATGTTTGCATTCGTATATCATGAGGCTAACACGACGATACTTTTATGCCCAGGGAAGTCGAGACAATTTCCAATCCGAAAATTGCCTAGACCGAAACCGGGAATCGAACCCAGCCACCCTCAGCATGGTCTTGCTTTGTAGCTGCGCGTCTTACTGCATGGCTAAGGAGGGCTCCAGGAGCAGCACACATGTGGTATAGAGGCTTTTGATACCTATATACAACTAAATTTGATTACATTTGAGGTGCAGCACCCAGTTCAGTCCGAACTGTGCTGCTGGGGTTATCAATCATCAATTATCACATCGCACTTCTCATTTTTCACAGAGAAAAGCGAGAGGTGATTGATGAGGAGTGAGAAATGAGCAGAGAGTTATGTCTCGCTTCCAGCCTCTTATTTTTCACTTCTCATTTTTTTTTTGCTTTTCATTTCTCATTCCACACATTTCATATCACTATTGTTTGGCAAAACGACATTTTCGACCATATGACTCGTTTAGGAAATGACATTTACGATTGACCACATGTTATTTCCAGTTAAATGACCCTTTCTGCCAATTGACCTATTCCTATCAGCACACATATTCCACATAGTCACCAGATTTAGCCATAATCAAGTTGCTGCAACCAGTTGTGTTGGATATGTGAGGTAATGAGTGTAACGGAGTTCATTTTGGTTTGCAGATAACTGGGTGTAACGTTTAGGTCAATCAAAGTCACTCGAATACACTGTTCATGGCATACTAAATAATTCACTTACTGATCGCAGAAAGCAGAAAAAATATCCCGGTTCTTGAGATCGTGTTGAGTTCTAAACAAAAAACACAACCACAATTACATTAGCGCATATCTTGTGTGACAAGCACAATGGATACACTATGCCCTGGGAGTCGAAATGTTTCCCGAGAATCGAATTCACCATCTCCGGATTGGCAATCCTGCGCCTTTGCTCGCAAGGCTACTGGAGACCCCAATTAAGTGCGTATCCAATGAATCATCTTACGAGTGATGTATGATAAGATATCCCAGATAAGTAAATACGGCTTCGGCTCTGACAGTTTCTTACAGGAATTCCTCCGAAAGTTTCTTCTGGAATTATTCCTAAACTTTTTCCTGGAATACTTCCAGAAGTTTCTTGCGGAATTTATTCGGATTTTTTTTCTGGAATTCTGCAGAAAAATCCTTCAGAATTAACCCTGAAAATCCTTCTGAATTCCTCCGTTATGATCTGGTTAATCTGGTAGACAAATTTATTAGATTTCGGATAGCTATCGAGCGTAGTTAACCTGGTAGACCAATTGATACAAACTCCAGAACATATTGAAGGTCCTACAACATCTGGTTTAGGTAAATCTGAGCTGCAAATCTTACGCATGGACTCTACGGAATTGTATGGACATGACTGGTCGATTTCAGATAGCTATCGATTGCAGTTGACTTGGTAGACCAATTTATCCAAACTCCAGAACAGTTTGGAGAGCCTAGAACATCTGGTTTGGGCATATCTGAGCTGCAAATCATACGCGTAGGCTCTACGGACTTGTATGGACATGACTGGTCGATTTCGGATAGCTATCGAGCGCAGTTGACTTGGTATACCAATTTATTCAAATTCCAGAACAGTTTGGAGAACCTAGAACATTTGGTTTGGGCATATCTGAGCTGCAAATCATACGCGTGAGCTCTACGGACTTGTATGGACATGACTGGTCGATTTCGGATAGCTATCGAGCGCAGTTGACTTGGTAAACCAATTTATCCAAACTCCAAAATAGTTTGGAGAGCCTAGAACATCTCGTTTGGGTATATCTGAGCTACGGACTTGTATGGACATGACTGATCGATTTCGGATAGCTATCGAGCGCAGTTGACTTGGTAGACCAATTTATCCAAACTCCAGAACAGTTTGGAGAGCCTAAAACATCTGGTTCGGGCATATCTGAGCTGCAAATCATACGCGTGGGCTCTATGGACTTGTATGGACATGACTGGTCGATTTCGGATAGCTATCGAGCGCAGTTGACCTGGTAGACCATTTGATCCAAACTCCAGAACAGTTTGGAGAGCCTAGAACATCTGGTTTGGGTATATCTGAGACTTGTATGGACATGACTGGTCGATTTCGGATAGCTATCGAGCGCAGTTGACTTGGTAGACCAATTTATCCAAACTCCAGAACAGTTTGGAGAGCCTAGAACATCTGGTTTGGGTATATCTGAGCTACGGACTTGTATGGACATAACTGGTCGATTTCGGATAGCTATCGAGCGCAGTTGACTTGCTAGACCAATTTATCCAAACTCCAGAACAGTTTGGAGAGCCTAGAACATCTGGTTTGGTCATATCCGAGCTGCAAATCATACGCGTGAGCTCTACGGACTTGTATGGACATGACTGGTCGATTCCGGATAGCTATCGAGCGCAGTTGACTTGCTAGACCAATTTATCCAAACTCCAGAACAGTTTGGAGAGCCTAGAACATCTGGTTTGGGTATATCTGTGCTACGGACTTGTATGGACATGACTGGTCGATTTCGGATAGCTATCGAGCGCAGTTGACTTGGTAGACCAATTTATAAAAAATCCAGAACAGTTTGGAGAGCCTAGAACATCTGGTTTGGGCATATCCGAGCTGCAAATCATACGCGTAGGCTCTACGGACTTGTATGGACATGACTGGTCGATGTCGGATAGCTATCGAGCGCAGTTGACTTGCTAGACCAATTTATTCAAATTCCAGAACAGTTTGGAGAACCTAGTACATTTGGTTTGGGCATATCCGAGCTGCAAATCATACGCGTGAGCTCTACGGACTTGTATGGACATGACTGGTCGATTTCGGATAGCTATCGAGCGCAGTTGACTTGGTAAACCAATTTATCCAAACTCCAGAACAGTTTGGAGAGCCTAGAACATCTGGTTTGGTCATATCCGAGCTGCAAATCATACGCGTAGGCTCTACGGACTTGTATGGACATAACTGGTCGATTTCGGATAGCTATCGAGCGCAGTTGACTTGGTAGATCAATTTATCCAAACTCCAGAACAGTTTGGAGAGCTTAGAACATCTGGTTTGGGCATATCCAAGCTACGGACTTGTATGGACATAACTGGTCGATTTCGGATAGCTATCGAGCGCAGTTGACTTGGTAGATCAATTTATCCAAACTCCAGAACAGTTTGGAGAGCTTAGAACATCTGGTTTGGGCATATCCAAGCTGCAAATCATACGCGTGGACTCTACGGACTTGTATGGACATGACTGGTCGATTTCGTATACTGCCGCTAACCGCCTCCATATACAGATGTGCTCGACTTGCGGTTAGCGGCAGTATAGCTATATTATACAAGCTTCTACAGAATTTTTGGATCGTATGCTCATTGAACAGAAATGGGTATATGTCGATGGGGACATTGAAAAAGCCTCGGTTGATCTAGTTGATACCGTGGGCTGACCTCGAGAATGTTTGGAGAACCTTGAAAATTTATTATTCCTGAAAAATAATCACTGGCTTGAAGTTTATGATAACTAAACTTGATTGAGTATTCAAAATTATTAAACGATGTGGAATAGAATTCAAGTATTTCAGAATCATTTGCTACGAGACGAGCCAGCCTCGGGCTGAAAGTCTCGATAATAAAGACAAAAAAAAGATTCATTTGCATGCTCTCAGAAGAAAAATCTTCCCAAGGTCAGAGTATAGTCAAACTTGAACTTCTATATATTTTTCGTGAAGCCAACATCGCGATGAAAAACTTTGCTGAAGAAAGTGGGGACAGCTCCTTTCTGCGATTTTACACAGTCAATCTAAAATGCTGGGCACATATGGGATTCACATATTCATTAAAACAGTTTTTATGCGTACGAATGGACTTAATGGGCTAGATGACGTGTTCTACCAAACAGCTACTCGGCCAAAAAACTTGTGCTACAGAACTATTTTTTCGGCGAAGTAACTTTTTCGGCAAAATGACCCCGACGAATTACTTGAACAACCTAAGTACATGGCCAAATAGCTGCTAAATGCATTCTTCGGCCTTAGCATCCGCTCAGCTTGAAGGTTTGTTAGACTTGATAATTTGTTCGGCTGTGTTCTTCCAAAAGAAATATCGCCAATAAATTTTTGACAAATTGTCATATGGGGCCAAATACCAGTCAGTCAGATGTTCTCGATCAAATGTCTTTCGACCGAATACTATTTCCCCCAATTACAACTCATGGCAGAATTTATTCGCTACTATCGGGAATCCACCGCATATCCTGTATTCCACCACTGGAGAATAGCGCCGAATACACACCGAATACAAATGCATCGTGATCAAACCCCGTACTACAGTGATATTTTAGAAAAACTTTTTCATCGTATTATATTTTACCTTGAGGTTTTGAACTGCGCATATAATTAGATGCCGTTCAGTTTGGGCTCAAGGTGAGCCTTTCTGACCTCCTCTTTCATGCAAGTTGCCATTCCCCAATTGAAGAACTGGAATCGGATTTCGGCATTTCTCACTTCTGAAAAATAAGAAGTTTACAGCGAGAACTTTCTCTTTATACTTATCACTTTGCACTGTGAAGGAAGAGACGTTCACTACCTAATTCTCGATGTGTTGAAAGATAAATAAGTAGTGAGACTCACTTCTTATTTTATCTCACTTCATCTGTATTATCAAACGTTAATCTATGGGTAACCCGCCGATGACAATAAATCCAAATGTTGAAAAGGACACCATTGCCTTCGGCCGTTGTGCATTACTAGGGATTAGCTATTTCACCGAAGGATATAAAAATCGCAATCCCCGGTATTCTAACATTACGTTTCGACTGCCCCGATGAATCAATCTTCGCCTGATCTGAACCGAGCTCAGAATTACAACGTATCGAAGCAATAACGATTATCTTCGTTCTGGTATCACTTCTTCGCGAGCAATCCGCTCCATTCGGGGCGCTGTAATCTCCGTAATTCTCCGTCCTCCTGAGCCACGCCACCACAGACACTCCACCGATGAACTGTGTTTTCGCGCGAACTTAGCGAAGAAAACTGTGTGGGAGGAAAAACAACTCTCACTGAAGCAACTGGCAGAATGTTCGCTTCTTCCAAGAAGAATGATAGGTACATTATCGCTACTTTCCGCTAGCCCGGCTCAACGATGCCTGCCGTCTACCAAAAAAAGGAGGATGGGAGTGAAAAAAGCCGTGTCGAGAAGTGAATTATTGTTATCACTTTTTTCCTGGTTCGTATCGAATTTGGTGAAATACCCCACGCCCTTGGATCAGGGTGGTTCCATGCGATTCGGCAGGACGGAATTGCACCATCGATGGGTAACAACCCTTGGCAAGATCTGCTTGCCGAAGCCGAGTGGAATGGGGGTGGCGTCTAATAAAAAGTGAGCAAGCAAATCCATAAAACGAAATAATCGCGAGTTTCTTAAGAAGTGCGAAAAAAATGTGGGCCAACTCAATCGAGCAAGAAGGCGGAAGGGGCAGCTTCGTCTATTATTATTATTGCAGTCAATATCGATTTGAACAATGGAGAGTGACGGCGGACATTCCACGGCGGGAGGCAAAACAGAAGTGGGTCGTGCGAAATAAAAATCGTCAGGACATTCCACTTAATGGCTTGGCACTGTGTTAGGGAGCTGAAGTCATTTTTTGAAAGGAGTGCTATTTCGAGATAACTAATGATTATCACTTTCCCAACTCAGTGTACTACTGCTGAAGTGCTTTTGTGGCTCCGCTGCAATGACGTGGCAGATCCGGACGGGCATGAATCTGTTAACGTCCATCAAACGAGAAGGGGTTTTTGTTGAAGCATCATCAGTGCTTTCTGTGAATAATGGTTACAATGTCCATGGCACACAAACGAGCTTGTGTATGCAATCCAATATGGGCACATTTACAAAGCATAAAACAATAGCCGGGGTGGAAGCTTTAGATGAGTGACGGCTACATGGCTACTCCAGAATTTCTGACCGCAAATCTGAAGTGCAGTTCAGTGTGAGAAGTTGAAAGTCGAAGGCTCAGGTGAATTATTCGAACAAAAGCTTGGGAATCTAATACCTTTGAAGGCATGCTTTCATGATTTGCGATTTGCCGACAAGTTCTTCGAAATTGACAGGATTCTGGACTACGAATAATTTGTTGGTCACCCACTGCTGACAGATGTAACCTGAGCTGCAGTGAATCGTGTTCCCTTACATGTCACCATAATTATCTGGAAACCTAAACATAACATCGACAGTTTTACATCCAGAGCTCATTTTCGTAGTAAATGAGTGATTCTGTACAGTAGCGTTGTCCTACACTTCCTACTAGGGATTCTTAATACTATTCTTATACTACGGAAAGGAATCCTGAAAAAAAAAATTCAGAGGTTTTTACAGCAAGCTTGAATAAATTTGTAATCAAGTTGGTCATTTCTAATGGTCAGTCTCGTATACATACGCCAGAACGCAGTATTCAAGTGAGAATCATAGAACCAGTCATCCCCTATACGTGCACCAACACATGATTTCGTGAGCGCAGTTATTGACTTGGGACTCGTATCCACTTCCAGAGACAGATTGGATGCACCACCGATGTACGATGGAAACAATAGCAGTTAAGGAGCAGAAAATTTTATGACTCTTAGCTTCAGGACACACAACTGAATGACAATCCGCTATTCAATACTGCATGCAACCAACCGGTCGGTCGGTCGGTCGATCCGGAACCAGACCGTGAGCAGTTCGAATTCCGAACCATAGGTGAGGGTGAAGTGGGTGTTGCAAGTGAATCCGATGTTTCGTAGTCGACGTCGTCGTCGTCGCCGTTGTTCCCCTGGTCGCAGCGGTAATAAATAAGTAAATTTATGATTTATCGTGGCGTGCACCATGGAAGCCGAAATTCTTCTTGAGAGACAGAGTGTGTGCCAGTGGCTGGATTTGTCCCGTCTGTGTGTCCCGGTTCGGAGCCGAAGTCGAAGTCATTGCCGCCAAGCGGATGCCAAGCGTAGAAAATGATATTTATGGATTGTTAATAGAGGAATAACTCGGCGGGTAGAGCTCGATGGGGCTGCTTCCGCCGCCGTTGGGACGACTCGGAACTGCCGGGGAGTGCTCGCCTCTAGTTTAGTTTTATTGGGACAAATATGTAATAAAACAAAATTGTATCGCTTCCTGGGATAGTACGCCAGCGCTGATCGAGAGACAACACAGAGACGAAGTTGATTTATCAGTCGAGGAAGCAATATTTTTCTACCCCGCGGAATGACGCATCCAGCAGAATAATCGAAATTCGATTCGGGAGTTTTGCACTACGGCGGCAGCGGCGTTCCCCAGAAATCGCATGTTCGCTGGTACATCAAAAATTCCAATTACATTTCCGAGAGGAGAGCCCAGCACGCCATATAAGATTCGCGCCGCGATGTGACTCGGAAGTCATGTTTCCGAAGCAGAACTCCCCACAGAAATGGTGCTGCTCACATTTTGAGATATCTCACGAAAAACTGCAGTTCAATTTTATTGCTACTGCGCTTTCGATCGTTCATAACATCCTTTTCCACGGGGCCGCGTTCGGGTCGGTCCCAACCACATCGCTAGTTGATTCTTCGGGCGAACGCTCTGGTGGCTTCCTTTTTCGATTATGGTGTGTGCATTTGCCCGGCTCCGCCTCGGGGAGCCCCTAGGCCAGGGCACGGAATCACCAGCAGCGACCAAAGTAACAAAAGTCATGTACGTGCCCTTTCGCCGGCCAAGGATGTTGGTGCATCGATTCGGCGATACCCGAAGAAAACTGATGAGGTTCACTTTTTTCTTCGGTTTGGTGCTATGGTGGCTGCTTGGAATGTCAGAAAAAAACTGAGTGCAGCAGTGTATCGAATATAAATGAAATTATTTTTATCTTTCTCGATTACGAAAAGGGTTCTATTGGTAGGCATACGAATTGAATGATTTTCTTTTAACGCTAAGCAAATGCATATAGATTGATTAATTTGTGTGCATAGAAAATTTCATAAACCTCTCAATGGTCCTTGTAATGTTTTGCTAAGGCTCAAGGCACATCTCACCATTTCGCTGTTTTCATCCGACAAGAATTTTCTGAACCCTCGTATACATTGGAAAAGAAAAATTCTAAGAAAAAAAGGAGCTCAAGAGAGCGCAGCTACATACTCTTCTGCTATGCAGTTAGTTGGGGAAAGTCGTTGCAACTCGCTATCGGTCGGTTTTATATTTATGTGCACTATTACAACATGAACTTTATTAGAGTTATAAACACGGAATTATTGGCTTCGCTCGAGTGTAGGAGAGAAGAAAAGTGCTCGCACATTTTGTCAATGGGTTTGTGATCAACACATTTGACGTCGCGATTTTTACTGATGTCGAATCAAATTGATTTGAATATCGATTCTTGGCGTAGCGTCATTTGGGAACTGAATTATTCCTAAAAAATTTTCGTATGAAGTTTGTCAAATTTATTCTAAAATGCGTACACAAAAATAGGACAGCAAACAAATCGCAGATCTATAAGTAGGAATTCTATTCCGCCAATCCTACTAATTTGAATATCACTTGACAGTTAGAACAACGAAACGAGCAAATTGGCATCAAACGTAGTCAGTGACAAATTATCTCATGTTTTTGGGATCGATAACATTACTTCAACACCGAGACCGAGGCCAGGCACTGTGTTCTCGGGAAATCATTGCCTTTCTAACATCCATCTGCAGTAAGTCAAAAAGCCACGACAGCTTTGACTATCATCCCCTCATACCGACGTGGGTGGGTGGTCTGCCTAGTCTGAAATAACGTCTTATAGATTATAAGCTGCCGCTCATACACGTACGAAGAAGTGCACCATTAATCAACATCAAGTAAGAAGGCGGTACGGCGGCGGGCGACGTTCTATCTCTCTCCGGTAAATGGTTTCAAAGTGTACCAAAAACCGGAAGCCAAAAGACAGATGATTATCCGAAGTTGAACGTTTCACGGTGGGACTTAGTTTCTTATCGGAGGGTTTATGCTAGGGACGCAACAGTTTACTTACTCGCTCGACATCTTTAATTTGGCGTGTTTCAGCAAAATTGGTCTTCGAGGAAGATATGGGTTGAGAGATATTCACGGAGCATTTTCATATGCAATTTATCAGTAAATAAGGCCTTGATTCGTAGGGACTGTACAATTCGTTATTGCTAGTCGTGATCGGCCGAAACAAATATGTGCAGCTTGCCAATTGAATAGTCTTCTATACTCGCTTCACATGAATTCAAGAACGATAACGATGCCGCCACGTCTTTATAGTCAGTTTAGATCAAGAATGGGAAATTAGTTCGCCACCCATTGCTACAAAATACCGAAGAATCCTCTGCAGCTCCGTGAGTGCCACGGAAAAAGGAATACATTTAGGTCTTTTTTTTACACGGTTTAGTTTGACCGATTAAGAACTTCAGCGTTAATGAAACTATGAGTTAACCCCACAAAAAAAAACAAAAAATCAGGTGGTATTTAAAAAGCTGTGGAAGTTCAGGTTAACCGAGAAATTAATGTATTCCAACCACGTAAAAAAATAGTGTTATGTTGAAGTGAAATTGCTTTTAATTCTTCGACAAATGTTCACAATGAAATTTTTAGATTTTTTTATAGTTTTTAAAATATTTTAAAATAACTTTTGACTATATTGTTTTTTTTTTAATTTTTCAACGTTTTTTTCATTTTCTACGAGATTTTTTGAAGATTATGCCAAAATTTTCCGACAGACCAAGAAACACAAATCAAAACCACAACAATTTCAACGACCAACTTTCGGCGACATTTGTTATAAAAAATTTAATTTTTTTTCTCAACTAAGCTTTTAATATATATCCTTTTCTATAATATCCGAAGAATTTTTAAAATGAATTTCCGACGTTATTCGTCGAAATTTGGTTTATTTTGAAAGTTCATTTGTAATTTCATCATTTTTTAACATTTGACGATTATTATTATATGTGTTTAGTATTAACATTTTATTTCTAGACGTTTCTTCAATATACGAAGATGTTTTTCTGAATTTTGGACGCAAATCGTCGAAATTATTGTTGAGCTTTTTAAAACTTTTAAATGTGTTTTGAATATTTAATGAATATTCTGAAATTTTAATAAAATACTTTATTGAAATTTATTTCAATTTTTCGTCAATATTCAATATTTTTGCAGTATTTAAAAAATCGATGTTTCTCATTTTAGCAGAAACTTTTGAAGCTGTTTTGAATTAAATTCAAAAAATTACGGGAGAACTATATTTAAAATCGCTATATAAACCAAAGTCATCAATCAAAACCAAACAATGTTAAATTGTGAAATGTCATAGTAATTTTTGATTGAATTTTTTTTGTAAAAACCTAAATTTTTGAAATTTCTTGGTAATTGTTTTCAATAGTTCTAACGATTTTGAATTAATTTACATCAGATTCTTTTTTCTTCAAAATTTGAATAATTTAAATCAAAGTTTATACTGAGATTTCTGTTAATAATCAATTATTTTTATATTTAATTTTATTGAAAAATCATATTTGATTTTTGCACAAATCCAAAAAGATTTTGTTATGTTTTTTGCCGTCACCTAGAAAGAATATGAACGGTTGTTTTGGTTCAGAGTTGGCAGGCCGAGTTCCATTTGACCGAAAGGGTCATTTGGCCAAACGCATGCCGCGTAGCCGGATAGTAGAAATTTGTTTCCTTCCTATACTACGTGAATCGCATATTTGTCCCATATGAATAGGAAACCCAGCAAAGATGGGACAGATATGCGATTCACGGCAGTATAGGTGTGAGGCAAGAAATGATATGTGAGGTGTTTGAAATGAGAAATAAAAAGTGAAAAGTGAGAACCGAGAAGTGATTCGTAAAAAGTGCAATGTGAGCAGTGAGAACTGAGAAACTTGAAGTTTGAAATGACTAGTGAAAAGTGAGCAATGAGATGTTCGAAGTCCTAAATATTGACTAATTTAAAGTGGGATCTGAGTAGTGAGATGTTCAATGTAAGTAGTATGTAGTGAAGAGTGAGTAATGAGTAGTGAGGAGTGAGAAGTGATGAATGAGAAATGCTAAGTAAAAAGTGAGGATTGAGTAGTGAGAAGTGAGAATTGAGGGATGATGTTTATAAAAAGTATTGAGTTAAAGGTAATGATGTGAGTGGTGAGAAATAAAAAAATGACAGAAGAAAATTGAGAAGCGCAAAGCCAGATTTGAGAAGTGATAAGTAAGTGATGAGAAGTGAGACAGAAAAAAGTGATAAGTGATGACTGAAAAGTGGTAAGTTAAGATTGAGTAGTGAGTAGTGAGAAATAGGAGGTGAGGGATGAGATAGAAAATATTGAATAATGGGTAATGAGAAGTGAGAAATTAGAAGCATGTGGTGAGAAGTGGAATAGACTAGGTGAGAAGCAAGATGTGAGTGGTGAGAAATAAAAAATGACAGAGGAAAATTGAGAAGCACAAAGCTAGACTTCAGAAGTGATAAGTGAGCTTTTAGAAGTGAGACAGAAAAAAGTGATAAGTGAGTGAGAAGTAGTAAGTTAGAAGGAAGGATTGAGTAGTGAGCAGTGAGCAGCGAGAAGTGAAAAGTGTGGAGTGAGAAGTGAGGGATGAGATGTTGGTAGAAAATATTGAGTAAAGGGAAATGAGCTGTGAGAAATGAGTAGTATTTGGAAATGAGAAATATTTGGATATGTGAGAGGTGAGAAGTAAGATGTGAGTGATGAGAAATAAAAAGTGACAGAGAAAAATTGAGAAGCACAAAGCCAGACTTGAGAAGTGATAAGTAAGTGATGAGAAGTGAGACAACAGGAAAAATGAAAAATTAAGAAAAAAAGGAGGAAGAAATAAGAAACCAGGAAAAATAAAGAATGAAGAAGGAAAAAGAAGAAGAAAGTAGGAAGCAAGAGTGTATGGAAGAAGGAAAAAGGAATAAGGATTAATTACATACTCAATTCTCATTTCTCTGTTCACACTTCTCATTTCTCACTTCTAACTCCTGACTACTCACACCTTACTCCTAATTCTTCATTTGTCAGTTCCCATTTCTCAAACTATTTTAACTCATTCCTCCTTTTTCACATCCCACTTCTCACTCTTTACTTTCAACTTTAAACTTCTTAATTCTTATTTATCCCTTCTCACGTCTCACTTCTCATGACGTCGTGGATTTAATCCCAGACCCGTTTCTTTCTCATAGTTTGTATCTTTTCTGATTCTTTTTCGTCTAATTGTAATCGCTATAACAGGAAATAAAGTCTATACTATTCCATTGGCAACTCGTTATCTTAGACAAACCTCTGCCATAGAACCTAACCCCCCATTTTCCAATGAAACTCTGCATGAACTCGAGGCAAGTGCAGAGGTGTTCTCGACTTTGCAGCGTGCAACGCTAGCAGTACAATTCAGGCTGATTTGGTTGCAGTAACTCATTTATGACTGGATTTAATTGTACATGAGTGATAGGAATTTGTTAACAACACGTGTGCTGTTTGGGCAGTGGTAGCACCATCATTTCCTCCCCATCCCTGATAGATCGTAAGGACGTGTCAGGCGCCCTGATTGATCAATCAAAAGTTGTGGTTGGAAAGCAACTCCCATGCTTCGTTCATTAGTTCCCTGTGCGATTACGATTGTTCTGGTCAATCACGGAGTAGCAACTGTCATCATGCTCATGCTCATACTACTAACTTCTTGCTAGTAATTTCTCACTTCTCACTTCTTTGATTTCACTCTTCTGCATCTCGTTTTATAATCCTTGCTTCTCATTTTTCACATCCAGGGAATCAATATTCGAGCAACGCCTAACAATATACCCTTAGTTTGTTACTGACCTCGCAACAAGCCTTTATCAAAACTCGAACACAATATGGCACGAATCATCTCCGACAAAAACAAAGCTTTGTCGTTGGTTCTCTTTGTCGGTTGTTTCGAATGCGCATCCCAGAAAAATGGATTCCCTGGTCACTTCCTGACTTCTTACTTCTTAAGTGAAATGAGAAGCGAGAAATAAAACTCACTCATAAAACTTTATATTTCTCATTGCTCCCTTCTAATAACTTGCTTTCAACAAGGTACTTGCAAATAAGGGATATTTTTCAACTATTCGGTCTAACGCTTCCTTCTCGGCATTTGGCCAAATGGCATAGTTTTTTTTATTTTCGGTGAAATTATTGAAATTGTACTTAATTTTTGAAAATTTTTAAAATGGTATTTTTAGAGTTTTCGATAGCTTCTAAATACTGTTTGGCAACCTTTTATAATGTTTTGGAACAATTTATAAAAAGTTGGGAGTCCCATGATAAAATTTTGTCTGGCTGAGCACCTTTTCAAATTGGTGGAATTAGGATTGAATTTTGATTGCTGGTTTTGTCATGTTGCGTTTGAAGTTTGTTCAACTTATTGTCCCCGAGCAGGTGAAAATAGCTCAATGAAAACAATGTGTAATTTGGTAGCAAAATGGGATATGGACATGATCGATATAAGAAATGAAAGATCAGATATATAATGCGGTATGGCTATGAAACCCGTAAGAAAGTGATCAATATCTCGAGATAAAAGTTTATCGTTATTCATATCCTTTTCTGAGTGAGTATGGAAAACTGTTGGGTAAGAACTCGTGATTAAATCTTGGGAAATCTGCTGTCATTTGTGACGTTAAGAAGAAAGTTGGTAAATATTTTCTAGAGAAATTTATTAGAATCGTAAGGAAATCATTAATAAAATTTCAAATGATTTCAAAGATATTAAAGGAAAATGTTCTGTAATGAGTTTTTGACAAATCCCAAGGAAAAATGTGTAGAAACTATTGGAGCTGTTGACAGATGTCTAAAAAATTTAAATAAACATTTGTTTAGGATGATTAAAGCTTACAAACTTTTTCGAACAAAACATGGAAATTGTCCAGAAGAAAATCAGGTTTTGGGAAGTTATTAATAATAAAATGTAGAAAATAGTTGAAAATTTCTTCAGGCCGTATGAGGTTTGCAGACATATTTCCATAACCAAATCTAAATTAGTAATGCTTCTGATTTCAATTCATAGCTCCTATATTTTATCGTTATGCGTGGAACTATTTAGTACGTGGATCTTGATTTCCCGGAGCACGCTACTGCAGTCAATGCTGTCACGGATCATATCGTGAATGAAAAGCTGTTGTCTACACATTAGGCGCTTGAAGAGTGTTTGGAAACCAGTGAGTGCCCATCTGTGCTCAACCGGACGCAGGTTATAGGGTTTGGTCCATGGTATGGCAGTCGTCGTAATGCGAATCGGACGAGTCGTTTCTGACAGTTTTCTTTGGGTGATGCAAGATTTGATGGTAAGAAGGTTATATTTGAACTTCGCACTCAAGAATGCTTTCAACCAAATGAGCAGTATAGCGTATCCAAAGCATAAATAGTCATCAAAGTTTGCAGAATTGCGGCGCAAGAAGCCAAGCATAGAGTTGACTTTAGAGATTGTCATGAAAATGTGCTCGTTGAGCTGAAGTCTACTGTGCAAGGTCAAGATCCTTTATGGAGTTAACTCTAATGAGCGATAACTTTTCTATCAAATATTCAAATCTGATTGTTGAGTGGGATCGGGAAATAGTAATGGTTCTGCATTTGGTGGCGTTGGCTTGCATTCCGTTTATCGGACACTACGATGATAATTGTGTTTGATGTGCACAGCAATCTAAACCAAACTTAGCAACAGCTTTCTGGTCATACATATAAATCAGCTTGCACGAGTGTGGCTGATCACAAACGTCTTTGATGAATAACACAAAAATAAAAGGTCCTAAGAGACGCCCTCGTGGAACGCGACGGAATCTCAAATTCATCGGAAATTGCGAAGTCATGTACGATTCAATCCAGCTGACGATCCACGACAGTAGATCAAGAGGGTCAGTGTGAAGGCTTTGTCAAATGTCTTCGAAAAGTCAATGCGCGTTTACTTGTTGCCGTTTCTCGATTATTCGAATAACACTATTGGTAAATCTCATCAAATCAACGAATTGCCAGATTTGAAGATCGGTGTTTGATGGTAGAATCTGATCCGGACGTCACCTGAATGAAGTGCGTTAAAACAGTGCCGTAACTGAGGTTTAACTACAATAGTTGGATGTCGTAACTTCGTAATTAATCAAAATACTGTTTTGGAGGAGAATGGTTATCTGACTCAAACACGCTGCAACAGAACTCAGCAAAGAGATTTGCAGAAGTCGGCGGAAGAATACTGATTGCCATGGAAGACACTATCCGGAATATCAGCCGATCTACTTCAATCATTCACAAAAGATCAGAACGATAAAGAGTTCTCTTTAAAGATCCGTTGCATTTGTTGAATGTATTCACATATTACTGAACCTTCCACCATGGCTCTTGGAATCTTATAGACATTGTTCCGGTTCTCAGCGGGGTATCGTCACTTGGTGAATATGGTCATAAAAAGATAGTTGAACATGACTCTGTAAGCTGCAAGTCTCCAGAGCAACAATCGAGCGTCAAAGCAAACGGATTGTGGTAAGGGTATACTTTCAAAATTGAAGCATATGGTTCAAACATTCGATTAGAATCACTGACGAAAACTTGATCGAGAAGCCTATAATTCGCATTAACCAAATCATTGATTTGCTGCAGTCCTGTGTTCATCCCATCAAAAATAATGCAAAACATAATAATAATTTTCATGAAAAATATAGAATACAAAAGAAACTGAGCATATCATATATACAGGGTGTCTGCAAATTATCCGTACAGATTTTGATAGTTAGCTTCTACAAATCAAAAACAAATAATAATGGACTGAAGTAGCTATATGGGCATAACAACTGAGCCAGCCAAGGGCTGAAAACCTCTTAAATAAAGACGATAATGATAATAATAACAACTCAGCAGGCTGTAACAGATGTGTATTCTGGGAATACTGAGTCATTTAATGTACAAAAAAAAGTCTTTGTGAATGCTTTTTCCCGGTTTTCCGAACAAAAGGAATTGCCTTCCTACTCACCCGATTTGGATTGAATTTATCATTCTGTATGGTCTATCTTGAAATCAACAGCCACCAAAACACCGAACATTTTATCGAGACATTTTGAAATTATATCACAATCGTCGTGTGAAAAGTATCTGTATGGAAACGTGCGGCCATCGTGATTTTTTTCCAACACGATCGAAGGAGTACAACTCAGGATACATGAGTCATTTTAATGTGAACAAATTCAGTTTGGTCTATTATAATAACATGCAATGCATGCTGGTTCTTTAATTTATTCCAAAAATATTTAAAACCTGTCTTGTTGTACGGATAATTTGCAGACACCCTGTACATGACGCTTCCTACAAAAGTGTCTATGGAAAATTAAGATTGAATTTTATTGCTATTGACAAATAATCCGAAGGATGAGGCTCTTCATGAATTCTGTACATATTGGACATTAAATACACAAATTTCCCAAATAAGTTGATCAACTCCAAACAGACATTCTATTTAAATTGATACGGATATTTTGAAAAAGTATAGTCTAAAAAGTAAAGTCTTGCATGAAAATTTAGTGTAATTTATGCCAAATATTGCATACGTCTATCTTGTTGTTTAAGTGTCGTTTCTTGTGATGAACATTATGTTGAGCGGAAATTTGAAGTATTTTTTTATTTTTTGTAGACAAATCATGAAAATTTATATCTGCTATAGAAGTAAACAAACTTATTTAGTTTTCTTTTGCGCTCTGAATTGTTTGATTTTGGCTTAATCGTTACATTAATACTCACTGAGGATTTAAACCAGTCTCTTGGTAAGGTTCTTACGGAGCAACATACCTGCAAATAGAAGAAAGAGAAACATTAAGTTAATGGAAAGCAATATCCACCTTGACATCAGGGAAGAAATTCCAAACATTCCACCATGTTCAAAAGTCACATGTCAGCCCAGGTAAATTAAGTTGTAACTTAGACACATTTCCAGCACAACGCTGCAGAATCGTACCTTTTCCATCCGCTATAAAAAATAAAGAAAAGAAAAATACACCGACTGTTATCTCTCACCCTGCAAGTAGTAACACCAGATTACCAACCTTTGTCATGTGACAGGTTGAACCGAACCCCCGCCCCAACCCTACTTAAAATGGGAAATAGTGGAAAAATGAAGTTCGCATACTAACGACGTCAGTAGCACACTACTGACTGGCGCAGTTGAAAAATGTATTCCACTTGCGAGCGCCGCGTGTGTTCGTTTTCCTGGATGCGGGCGCGCGACGGCCGCGGCGCGGCAGCTGGATCCACCAACAACGTGACAAAGTTCTTTTGGGCTTACGGTGGAAAGTGACTTATTCAACTTTGTGCCGCCGACCCGCTTTTTGGCCTTCACTGCTCAACCGTAGCAGTAGGGTTGAGCCAGTTGATGCCAACTATTCATAGCCGGGGAGAATGGTTCAAAGCTCAAAGTTGGAAAAATATGATTGCCCATTGTGTGTCAGTTTTTGTAAGAGAACAAAACTTGTCAAAACCCTAATAATCATTGTTTTATTATATGTCAATCTAATAACTAGTTTAATTACAAAAGCACTTTTTTTTCTGGATTAAATTTAAATGACCATTCATGCGTCGAACAATTGATTTAGGAGCGCAATTATTCCAACCATTCACAAGCTGCGATATTTTGTAAATAAGTAATTGATAGATACAGAAAACGATGAAAAAAAAATCCAATGGGACACATATTGCGCCAAACTCTCCCGAAGGATGTGCCTGAGTCGGAAAAGTAATCACCTATGCAGATGAGTTGGCTACATTTTCCATTCGCCAACTTCATCGCCCGGTCGGTGCTGATGCGGACAAACAACTAACAGTCAACCGAAATAAATGGTGCCTGAGCATACCTGCAATCAGTCTGCGTGTTTGAAAAATTACACCAGCTTGACGAGTTTGCACATTAACTGCCGGGTTTCGGTGGCATCCTTGCTAGGTGCTAGGCGGAGGGTGTTGTCACCGACTGTGAAAAAGTATGACAGCAAAATACCGCAGCAGTACATTATAATGTAAATAGTAGCTTTGTGCTTTTTTTTCTATTTTGTGTTTTCATTTGGAGGGTCAATTTACAACCAGTGATTTAGGTTCAGTCAGATCATCAAATTACTGTGACGAAGTGGCTAGTAGAAACCGCTTTAATTATCAAACATTTAATTTCATAGTATTTTGTTAGATTTTGAAACCTGATCAGCGAAGTCGCTAATACCCACACTGCATTGTGGACCGTTTTAATATTTTCATCACATTAATGATTTTTGTTAAAAAATAATAATAGCCAGAAAAATTATAGGAGTGGTTTTCCAGGAATCATTTAGTTGCTGGCGGTGTCGGTATAGACTAGACTAGACAAGATTAGGAAGGATCTGTCCGGCTTCCGTATAAAAAGATGAATATTCCAGTCCGGCTGTCATACGTCCCAACGATGCTGCTCGTCATTGTCAGTGTCAACTACATCCTGTCAAGCGGCGCATCAAGTCACGTGTGTGTGTGGTGCATTCTCGCCGAGTTTCGCTCGCTCATTTTGTGGTGCAAGTTTATCTCACACGTTGCCACCGCACAATCACCTCTCTGGTACGGACGACGATGCAATTCACCGTTTGCCCCACACCGTTTTCTCCAAATATAGGAAGACTTGCGGAAACTATTCGGATGGAAAATAACACCAAATGAGTTTAGTTGAGTGGAAAATATTTCCTTATTCCACTGAGCAGTAGTGTGGCTATGGCACTACACACACGAGCTGGATTCACCATCACACTGTGAACATCGTCGCTAAAGGAAAGAGTTAACCCTCAGGAGCACCTCGGCGGAGGAGGCTCTTGCGACAATGAGGATGACGAGCACAACGCGTACTGATGCATCCATTGGAACGCACGGGCGTGCTCGGTCTGGTCCCACTTGCCAGAGTTCCGAAACTGCCATCCGTTAGCAACGATATCAACCACTTTGCTGCCTGCCGGAAGGACCCCCAGCACAGCGATGCGAGCGAGCGGTGGTAATTCCGAAAGGGACAACGAGCGAGCGTTGGTTGGGGAGTGCGGTTTCGCATTCCTTGGCAGAACATATTAAATTCGTGTGACAAGTCGTTATTATCGTCCTCTCTGGTTCCACTGTGTGACTTTCTTGGGATAATCTGTCCTTTGAGTTGTGCTCGGTGGCACATTATGGTGGGAGTTGAAAAGTGCTGGAACACCAAGTTTGAATTTGTTTGGCTAAGAGTGTTTCTTGAATAAGAAGAATTATTATTTAGGCAGAGGGCAATCGGATTTCGGCACAGCACTCAAAAATTTCTATCAGTATTGGTAAAATCATTCTCTAATGTCAATTATTGAGCATTCACAAGCAAGTAAACTCGTCTGCGATTTTAAAGGAAAACATCGCGCTTGATTTTTTCATCACAAATCGCATCGGTTTACTCATTTGTCTCAAAATAAGCTCCTAAAAGCATTCAAAACTAATTGGAACCAGTACTAGTAGTTTTCGCGATCATCATGTGAAACAGAGGCAAAAGAGACAAAATGAAAATATAGTGGGCTTCTGGTAACCTTTCACATTACAAGCATTCATGATGGGAATGTTGCCATTTTTAAATCAAAATTTCTAAATATTTTTAATAGATATGTGTAAAAGGAGTTCAGTGTGTGTTTTCTCTTGCTTCAGACAGCAGAACGATCGCGCGATCCGCCGAAAAATGTGTTCTGCATAGACCAATGCAAACTCTAACTTAACCTCACTTATTTTGACAGTTCACAGAGCTTGTTTACAAGGTGTTAGAAGAAAAATCGATGAAGGGAAAATTAAATTTCATATTTTTAGTTTAAAAGTGCTGTCATTCGAATATTTCAGTGATATTCTTTGCATTCAGCATGAAATCAATCGCAGAAAACATCTACATGCGAATAAAATGACGAAACAATTTTATCGGGAGCTTCACTGGAGGCTAAGTCCTGGTGAAATAGCTCTGTGAACTGTCAACCTACGTCATCATGCACTGGTCAATTGCGCGACCGGGAATAAAAGCTAATCAGTTCAGTGTGTTTTCTCTTGCTTCGGACAGCAGAACGATCGCGCGATCCACCGAAAAAATGTGTTCTGCATTGCGCGGCCGGGATTAAAAGCAAATCAGTTCAGTGTAGAGATGGCGTAAAATCCCGATTAATCGATTAGTTACTAATCGGTTACTCTTGATTCTTGTCGATTATTAAATCGATTAATCATTGCATAGTAATCGATTCAAAATTAATCGATTATCACAACGATGAATCGATTAATCGAAATAATCAATTAATTTTCGACATCCTTATGATGTCGTAAAATTCTGATTAATCGATTAGTAACTAATCGATTACTCACGATTCATCTCGATTATTGAATCGATTAATCGTTGGGTAATAATCGATTCAAAATTAATCGATTATCACAACGATGAATCGATTAATCGAAGTAATCGATTAATTTGCGACATCTCTAGTTCAGTGTGTGTTTTCTCTTGCTTCGGACAGCAGAACGATCGCGCGATCCGCCGAAAAATGTGTTCTGCATTGCGCGGCCGGGAATAAAGCTAATCAGGCCAGTGTGTGTTTTCTCTTGCTTCGGACAGCAGAATGATCGCGCGATCCGCCGACATATGTGTTCTGCATTGCGCGGCCGGGAATAAAGCTAATCAGGTCAGTGTGTGGTTTCTCTTGCTTCGGACAGCAGAACGATCGCGAGATCCGCCGAAAAATGTGTTCTGCATTGCGCGGCCGGAATAAAGCTAATCAGTTCAGTGTGTGTTTCTCTTGCTTCGGACAGCAGAACGATCGCGCGATCTGCCGAAAAATGTGTTCTGCATTGCGCGGCCGGGAATAAAGCAAATCAGTTCAGTGTGTGTTTCTCTTGCTTCGGACAGCAGAACGATCGCGAGATCCGCCGAAAATGTGTTCTGCATTGCGCGGCCGGTTATAAAGCTAATCAGTTCAGTTTGTGTTTTCTCTTGTTTCGGACAGTAGAAAGATCGTGCGATCCGCCGAAATATTGTTCTGCATTGCGCAGCCGGTTATAAAGCTAATCAGTTCAGTGTGTGCAATAAAGCTGTGTGTTTTCTCTTGTGGTTTGAGCAAGTATGTACCGTGCGTGGTGGTATGTATTTGGTCGTCACGAAATAGTTCTGTGTTGATTTCACGATTGATCGTATTTCGAATAGCAAGGAAAACTGTCGCGTGATCCGAGATATTTTGTTTTTATCTGTACGGTTTGCGTTTTTATTTGTATTTTATATAATCCCCTCCCTTAGATCGCATCACTTACCAAAGTGAATCCAGATAAAATATCCTATGCAACTAACACAATACCACATCCCGTGACAATCGTGGAGATGCAGAGGTGTTCTCGGTCTCTAGTAGCAACGAGAGTCGAACTAACAATCCTACCATTCCTATATGACCGTAAGGACGTGGCCGGCGCCGTTATTGACTTTAAATACGTGAGCTTCTGAAACGTGTACTCTGTGCAATTTCACAAGTTCCAGTCAATCACGGAGTAGCAACTACGAATTGTACGGTCATAATGCTCATGCTCATGCTCATGCTCATTTTTAATAGATATGTGTAAAAAACAATGACTAGTCGATGAAATGATTATATTGTTCCTGATTTTCGGGGTAAAAGTAATACTAATAATAATATTTAAGCAGAGACAGCTTGTTTAGTACTTCAATGCGCTTTCATGAAATAAAAATTCGTGAGAATTTGACGCCATTCCTTTTGTTTATGCTTTCTATGAGAGCGAGAGAGATTTTGGCCAAACGCCATTTTTAACTAAATGACCTTTTCCGGCTAGATTGGCGTGGCCAGGAGTAGAAGTCCTTATGGTTTTGTGATTTTCATCCTAGATTGGAATCAAGGATCACAACCACCTTAATTTCTGATAGTGGAAGTAAATGGAGCAATTGTGAAGTATTATAACTGTGTAGCCTTTACCCCTAAAACGCTTTAAAATAATTAATCACTGTGACATACTTTCTCAGGCCCTCAGTGTACGGACAATTTTTTAGCCTTTGCTTTGTGACTTTTCATATAACTAATTTAAATTTATAGATTACATGTACATTTCGTTATTTCGAGTACTGACAAACCAAAGGGCCCACTGAATAGGCGTCAAATAAATCAAAGGTGCAGCTGCTCTGGCCAGGGTTTTTTTTTATTGTTTAAGTTATTTTTTTTATGTTTATATTAATTATATTATACTAATTTTTTGGAATAGTGTATGAACTTTTTTTTCAAATGGGCGGAATTTATTCTGACCTTTATTTTTGGATAGGCTTGTTTATTCAAAACATTTTGGTCAGCCATTTTACCCAACAGAAATAATAGATTGCAATCTATTTGTTAGTGATGTCAGTTGAACGAAATATGCCGAATAGACAGAGTATACATCGTTTAAAATGTCAATACAGCTACGACTATTTGAAAAAAGTTCTTTTTGGAGGCTTTTGGAGGCCCTCAACGTCATTTTTAAATTTATATGTTTTTAAAGGCAACCCTTTACTTCGGGAATTTCGGAGTTTCGACACGGAATTTAAAAAATCTCAACAGTTCCGAAAAGTTTCCCGCTTTTGGCCAAACATTTTATTTGGCCGGAAATGTGGTTCGGTCATACAGGTAATTTATCCGAAAAACTTGTTTGGCTGAAATAGTCGTTCTGCAGAAAATGCCCAAACATTTTGTTCGAACGACCTATTTAGCCAAACAACCATCTTTAGCAAGAGGCGTTTTCGAACCAATGGCTTTTTAGGGAAAACGACTTTTTCGGTTGTTGAAAGTTGAATTCAGATGACTTTCGGCTCGACCAAGTGACATTCACTCAAATGGCTTTCCGCCTAATGGCATTCGGGTAGAGGACTTCCCCCTTTCTGAACAATTTTTCGTGAAATTTCCGAAGAATTTCTTATGGACAATGCAAATAATTTTCAGCGGAAATCTGGAAAAATTCCTTAAAAAATCCGAAAAATTTCCAGTTGAAATATCGAACAGTTCTCCGTGAAAAACTTTACGTGGATATTAATAAAAAAACTTAGTTGAAAATTTGAAGAATTTATTAATAAATTTCGAATAAACCCTTATTTGCAAATTCCAAAGAATTTTCAATAGAAATACTTTGGAATTTGCAAATAAGAGTTTATTCGGGTTTATTCCGAAGAAGTATCCTTGGAAAATTTCCGAAAAACTCCAAAAAATTCTTTAAGACACTAATTCATTAGAAAAATGCCACGCCAATTCACGTCGCTGCCGGCTAAACGGCTTTCGGTATGACGTAGAAAACTCCACTGGTGTACACTTCTAGAATGGTAGAGATGAGAATGGAAGAGAAAGGAGAACATAAGAAAGAGGAGAAAGGGAGAAAAAAAAAAGAACGAGGAAAAAAGAAGAATGGAATAGAGATGTTTAGGATTCAAGTTCTACATGCGTAATCAAAAAATCCGTCTGTTTTTTTAAATAATAAATGTTTTTATCCCAGAACGGGAGAGGCTCGTTTTATGTGAATGGAACACAAAATTGTGTCAATCTTTTGAAGCATGTAGGGAATGGTACAGGGTGCGGCAGAAAATAATGCGGAAATTGGTTCTATTTCTTTTAAAACCCATTTGAACTGCTCCAAGCGATAATCTTAACATTTTCAAGTTTAGTTATCATTATAAGGCCCTTTCAAACAAATTTACTGAATATGTGCTTTATTTTTATTGGTAAGACGACGCTGGAGCTAGAACACGCCTTTTGAACCTAGTCCTCCGACATCGACTGCCATGTGCATGTTATGGCTGACGTTAGGGTCTTCACACAAGGGTGCGATGGTTTGCAGACGCGTGTCTTCAACACACGCCCCAATTGTATAACCCAACGGATCAAGATCCGGACTGCTAGGGGCCACAAATCTTTCGATCAAAATATCATGTTGTTCTTCAGCCATTGTTGGGTCGATTGGACGTGTGACATGGCGCTCCGTCATGCTGTAGGACAACGCACAAAGGAGTGCGCAGTGTAAAAGCGTGGCCAAAGTATGCCAATCGTTTTGTCGTCTGTAAATGCATTCAATAGAAACAGTAAAGTATTTTTTTCTTTTGTTTTTATGTTGTTTACATTCATCTAGTAGTGAAGTATGACCACTGGCGGCGTCAGTTATTGTTTTTAAAAGAGCACCCCTTGGCGTAAGAACGTTGCCTTTGAGAACAACAGCGTGTTTGCAACGAGTGGTGCCTACATCTGGCTCAGTCAGAGGGTATGGGCTTTCTTATGTTAATCTTCATTCATTGATTATTACTTAATAAATTTTCCAAAAGATGTACCTTGTTTGTTTACTTGAACAATATTAATTTGTCATCGAATGAGGTTAAAGTCCCTCGATAATGTTTTGTAATATCAAATGGAGATGATCTAATGAATCCGAAATGCAAATCAACCGCTATGTTTCTTAATAATCTTAATATCCGGAAAATGCGTATGCTTTTATGAATCTGTTCATCAAATTCTCACTCTTCTTTGGAAGCGAAACATTATTTATGTGAGGTTTGGATTTTTTCTAGCATTTTAAAGCAAACTTAACTAAATAAGAATAAAAATAAGTCACGATTGCGTGAGTTTGCGTGAAATGTTTCTTATGGAGCTTATTCAGGAAACTTAAATCTTTCCAACGCTGGCAATTTCGTTGCTTGGACTGCTTTGGAACCTAATCAAAAGTTTTATTTTGTAAAACATATTACTGTAAAAAGGTAGAAAAAAGCTAGTAATTAATATCATGATTATGGATCACCTGAAAAAGGTTTCAGATCGAATCATGCTTGAAAAAGTTTTAAATATCCTCATTATTGATACCTATATTAATTTTCATCTTGAAATTCATTAAAAATTAACAAAAAAATGATAAAACGTGAATATGTTTCAATCCACAATTGCGATAAAACTAGCATTGAAATTATGGTGAAGTTTCGACAGCCAGCATCGCTTACAAGTAAACAATATTGTTTCAGAAATCCCATGGTAAATTAGTATCACTATTTGAGAATTCAAAAACGAAAAATAATATGGAAATATCTAAAAAAATAGTTTTTGACTTTTGGCCAGGATTTGGGCTGAAATACTCCTCAGTGCGACGGTTTGTTCATCGGAGAATTTGGCCTTTCCCCAGGGAAGCACTTGGCTCTTTAAAATACCGATAAACAATTCGGTATTGATTCTAACCCCAACTCAACAGACGGCAGTTTCAAACCGTTGGATGCCCCCAAGCCAAACATCATGACACCAGCTGGATTGGTTTGGAATTTAAGCTTGAAATGGTGAAATGAACCGGTCAGGGGTCAGCAAAAGGCCGTTTCTTCAACTATAGCATCATCAACGTGCACTGCCCACACGAAGGGAGATCCGACGACGAGAAAGAAGCGTTCTATGCGCAGCTGGAGCAGACATACGATGGATGCCCACTGCGGGACGTCAAAATCGTCATCGGTGACATGAACGCTCAGGTAGGAAGGAGGAAATGTATAGACCGGTCATCGGACCGGATAGTCTGCATACCGTATCGAACGACAACGGCCAACGATGCATAAACTTTGCAGCCTCCCGCGGAATGGTAGTCGAAGCACTTTCTTCCCCGCAAGAATATCCACAGGGCACATGGAAATCACCTTATTAAGTAACGGAAAACCAAGTCGACCACGTTCTAATCGACGGTAAATTCTTCTCCGACATCACGAACGTACGCACTTACCGCAGTGCGAATATTGAACTGACCACTACCTCGTCGCAGTATGTCTGCGCTCAAAACTCTCGACGGTGATCAACACGCGTCGGAGTCGTCCGCCGCGGCTTAACATTGGGCGGCTACAAGACGGTAGATCAGCCCAAGACTACGCGCAGCAGCTGGAAGTGGCACTCCCAACGCACAGTGGTGCGTTTGGCTAAATCGTGAACTTTTTATTTTACCACTTCATGGTGTTATTTTTCGACATTGGTGTCTGTGGGTATAAATTTTAGAAAAATATTGCACATCGAATGACGAAAAGTTGTAGTTCAATTTTTAACACAGGTGGCGCTGCAAAATGTAACTTCTTTAATAAACGATTTTTAAATATGGTGTCTTTGGCAAAGTTGTAGTGTAATTTATTATGAATTTTATTGCTGAAGACACCGGAGTGTCCATCTATCATCGTTTTGAAATACGGGCGTTTTTATGGACAGACCCTAAAAAACAATATTTAAAGATATTTTCGAAACTAACAGTTTCAGATAAATACAATGTTTTTACAAAAATGTATATATGATCAAAATAGACCACTTTCTGAAAGAAACCAGGGATGTTTTTTGCAAACATGACTTGTTATCGGCGATTTAGGGTCGAAAATAGTGATATTTGAAGACTTCATATGCAACAGAGGGGCAAATTGGGGCAAGGAAATCCCCACAGGATTTTAAATATCTGGTCTGTAGTTTCATATGCATATAATTATGTCTGTCTCCACGTGTATCCAAACAAGTATTTCTAAATTTCATAAATCGACATTTTCGACTGATATTTATATAATAATTGGGATTTCATCACACTGCATACCACGCTGTTGAATATTAATGTAAAAAGAAGTGCAGCGTGAAGCTGGTTTTCTGTTCACTTCATCCAATCATTTCACAAAATGCAAATCTGACGTCATACGCTCCTAGAGATGTCGTAAAATCCCGAATAATCTATTAGTAACTAATCGATTACTCTTTATTCTTGTCGATTATTGAATCGATCCATCGTTGGGTAGTAATCGATTAAAAATTATTCGATCATCACAACGATGAATCGATAATCGATTAATTTGCGACTTCTTAGAGATGTCGTTAATTCCCGATTAATCTATTAGTAACTCATCAATTATTCTCGATTCTTGTCGATTATTGAATCGATTGAGCGTTGGTCAGTGAGCGATTCGAAATAATTCGATTATCTCAACGATTATTCGATTAATTGAAATGTATGTATATGATAAAGCAATTCCTGAATGCTAACAGTTGGTGGGTAGAAAACCAGCTACTGCTTGGGATTCATTGTTAAGTGTATAATGTTAAGGTATAAACTCATTCATTCTCTTGCTTAGCGTTATAGAGATGTCGCAAATTATTCGATTACTTCGATTAATCGATTCATCGTTGTGATAATCGATTAATTTTAAATCGATTATTACCCAGCGATAAATCGATTCAATAAGAATAAAGAGTAATCGATTAGTTACTAATCGATTATTTGGGATTTTACGACATCCCTACTAGCGTATGACGTCAGAATTGCATTGTGTGAAATGATTGGATGAAGAGAACAAAAAAATAGCTTCACCATGCACTTCTTTTGACATTAACATTCAACAGCGTGGTATGCAGTGTGGTGAAATCTCAATTATTATATAAATATCAGTTGAAAATGTCGATTTATGAAATTTAGAAATACTTGTTTGGATACACGTAGAGACAGACATAATTATATGCATATGAAACTACAGACCAGATATTTTAAATCCTGTGGGGATTTCCTTGCCCCAATTTGCCCCTCTGTTGCATATGAAGTCTTCAAATATCACTATTTTCGACCCTAAATCGCCGATAACAAGTCATGTTTGTAAAAGATCCCTGGTTTCTTCCAGAAAGTGGTCTATTTTGATTATATATACATTTTGTAAAAACATTGTATTGACCTGAAACTGTTAGTTTTGAAAATATCTTTAAATACTGTTTTTTTAGGTCTGTCCATAAAAACGCCCGTATTTCAAAAACGATGATAGATGGACACCTGGTGTCTTCGGCAATAAAAATTCATAATACATTACACTACAACTTTGCCAAAGACACCATATTTAAAATCGTTTATTAAAGAACTTACATTTTGCATCGCCATCTGTGGCAAAAATTGGAACTACAACTTTTCGCCATTCGATGCGCCATATTTTTGTAAAATTTATTCCCGAAGACACTGTTGCCAAAAAATAAAACCCTAAAGTGGTAAGAAAAAAGTTCACGATTTTAGCTAAACGCACCACTGTGCAACGGAAGAGCAGCTAGGCGCAGCATCTCTTGAAGATGGCTGGAGAGATATTCGATCCGCCATTGAAGCGCCGCAACCGCTGCACTAGGCACGGTGGCTCCGGATCAGAGAAACGACTGGTATGACGGCGAATGTGAGCAGTTAGTTGAGGAGAAGAATGCAGCATGGGCGAGATTGCTGCAACACCGCACGAGGGCGAACGAGGCACGATACAAACGGGCGCGGAACAGACAAAACTCGATTTTCCGGAGGAAAAGCGCCAGCAGGAAGATCGAGACCGTGAAGAGACGGAGGAACTGTACCGCGCTAATAACGCACGAATGTTCTATGAGAAGTTGAACCGTTCACGTAAGGGGCCACGTGCCACAGCCCGATATGTGTAAGGACATAAACGGGAACCTTCTTACGAACGAGCGTGAGGTGATCCAAAGGTGGTGGCAGCACTACGAAGAACACCTGAATGGCGATATGCAAGACAACGGTGGCGGTATGGTAATGAACCTAGAAGCACGCGCGCAGGGCATGCGACTTCCGTCGCCGAATTTCCAGGAAATCCAGGAGGAGATCGGCCGGCTGAAAAACAACAAAGCCCCTGGAGTTGACCAACTACCAGGAGAGCTGTTTAAACACGGTGGTGAGGCACTGGCTAGAGCGCTGCACTGGGTGATTACCAAGGTTTGGGAGGATGAGGTTCTGCCGCAGGATGGATGGAAGGTGTCGTGTCCCATCTACAAAAGGGCGATAAGCTGGATTGTAGCAACTACCGCGCAATCACATTGCTGAACGCCGCCTACAAGGTACTCTCCCAAAATGTATGCCACCGACTAACACCAATTGCAAGAGAGTTCGTGAGGCAGTACCAGGCGGGATTTATGGGTGAACGCTCTACCACAGACCATGTGTTCGCCATACGTCAAGTATTGTAGAAATGCCGCGAATACAACGTGCCCACACATCATCTATTTATCGACTTCAAAGCCGCATATGATACAATCGATCGGGACCAGCTATGGCAGCTATTGCACGAAAACGGATTTCCGGATAAACTGATACGGTTGATCAAGGCGACGATGGATCGGGTGATGTGCGTAGTTCGAGTTTCAGGGGCATTCTCGAGTCCCTTCGAAACCCGTAGAGGGTTACGGCAAGGTGATGGTCTTTCGTGTCTGCTATTCAACATCGCTTTGGAGGGAGTAATACGCAGGGCAGGGATTGACACGAGTGGTACGATTTTCACGAAGTCCGTCCAGTTATTTGGTTTCGCCGACGACATTGATATCATGGCACGTAACTTTGAGAGGATGGAGGAAGCCTACATCAGACTGAAAAGCGAAGCTAAACGGATTGGACTAGTCATCAACACGTCGAAGACGAAGTACATGATAGGAAGAGGCTCAAGAGAGGTCAATGAGCCACCCACCACGAATTTCTATCGGTGGTGACGAAATCGAGGTGGTTGAAGAATTCGTGTACTTGGGCTTGGTGACCGTTGATAACGATACCAGCAGAGAAATTCGGAGACGCATAGTGGCTGGAAATCCTACGTACTTTGGACTCCGCAAGACGCTCCGATCGAATAGAGTTCGCCGCCGTACCAAACTGACTATCTACAAAACGCTTATAAGACCGGTAGTTCTCTACGGACACGAGACCTGGACGATGCTCGTGGAGGACCAACGCGCACTTAGAGTTTTCGAAAGGAAAGTGTTGCGTACCATCTATGGGTGCAGATGGCGGACGGTACGTGGAGGAGGCGAATGAACCACGAATTGCATCAGCTGTTGGGAGAACCATCCATCGTTCACACCGCGAAAATCGGAAGACTGCGGTGGGCCGGGCACGTAGCCAGAATGTCGGACAGTAATCCGGTGAAAATGGTTCTCGACAACGATCCGACGGGAACAAGAAGGCGAGGTGCACAGCGGGCAAGGTGGATCGATCAGGTGGAGGACGACTTGCGGACCCTCCGCAGACTGCGTGGTTGGCGAAGTGCAGCCTTGAACCGAGCTGAATGGAGAAGTCTTTATGTGCAGCACAGGCCACCCGGCCTTAGTCTGATGATAAATAAATAGGGGTCAGCATCGGCTGAAAAGTTTTCGCTTCGGAAAACAGGATTATAATTTTTTCCTTCTTCAACAAAGAAAGCAATCTTTTTGAACGAGTCACTCGTAGTTCCTATATTCGGTCCGTAAACAAGTAGCGTGAAGTGAAGTTGGTTTCACTCAAGCTCTGGAAAGTACATGCAAGTCTTCTTTGATGATTTTCGCACAGATTTCTCAGAAATTTTGACTTCCTTGGCAAGTTTTCTGATGGAACGCACCAGGTTGCGAGCAATCTTTCCACGAGCCGATTTGATCACGTTTGGCATACGTGCAAAGCACGGACGTCCACTTCCCGGCTTCCGCTGCTTAGACCTATCATGCAGAGACATTTTAAGGCGATAAAATGTAGCCAAAAGACATCCTACCACCATAGCAATCTTATTCGACGTCTTCTGGGCGAGCAACAAACTGGTAATCACTTCTTTTGGGTACATTTTTACAAATTTGCAATACAACAATTACAATCTCTCGGTGCGGCATTTGAAAGTAAACATAAACAAATATACTTTTAACAGAAATTAGTCACTAGCTACTCGAATTAACCCAATATTCAAGTTTAAACATTTTCGCATTATTTTCTGCCGCACCCTGTAGAGAGAGGAAAATGAGGGAAACAGAAAAAAAAAACTAAGGAGAGTGGAGCATGGGAGTAAGAAGAGAATGGGGGAGGAGGAATGGGAAAGAGAGAAAATGAGATATAGGAGAATGTGAGACAAAAAAATGAATGAGCGGTAATGGGTGAAAGAGATTTAGGAGAATTTGAAAAAGTGGAATGGAAGAGAGGAGAATGGGAGACGGAGGAATGGCAGAGGGAGTAGAATAGGAGAAGGAGAATTGGAGAGAGAAGAATGGAAGAGAAAATATGAGTGAGAGAAGAGTGGAGAAAGGGAGAGAGAGGATATGGGGGAAAAAGGCAAATAGAATTGAGAGGAGAATGGGAGAGATAAGAATCCTCTCATCCATATCGAGAGACTGAGAAGAATTAGAAAGAGTTTAATGGGAGAGAGGAGAATGGGAGACAAAGGATAATGGAAGAGAGAGGAGAATATGAGACAGCAGAATGAGATAGAATGGTAGAGGAGAATAGGTGAGAGAGAGGGGAAATTGAGGATAATGGGCGGAAGAGTGGAATTGAAGAGAGGGGAGAATGGAATAGGAGGATAGGAGAGAGAATGTAGAATGGGAGAGGGAAAATGCTGCGTCGTAGCATGCGTGAAATAATAAAAATGATAGTTGTGCGTTGCTTCCATATTGACTGGTGTGCTCTTGAAAACGCGAGCAGATTTTAATTTGGATTCCGGGAGACTTTCGCATGAAGATGATTTAGATGAATATGCCAAACGCGCAACATGTATCTTTTTTGTTTCTTTATCAAAGTGATTTTTAAGTAGGACAAAATTCATCACTACAATATGTCTCTGTTATGATTTTATGATTTATCTTCAGTTGTCAAAATAGTATTGAAGCAAATGGAGCAATTCTCGCGTGATTTTCGAAAACGTCGTAAGTCCAAATGAGAGACTCTCTTCATTACGCTCTATTTTGCTAATATCTAGGCTAGTTTAAAATTTGTTGCAATATTTTCACCTTAGCACACTAGAGAATACTATTTTCTTCAGATCGGTGCTGAAAATCCAACGTAAATGTTAGTATGGCTATGTAATAATCGAAAGAGAAAGTAAACAAAGAGAGCCTCTTTTGGACTTACGACGTTTTCAAAATCACGCGAGAATTCATCAATTTTATTCCCGTTTCGTGAACAACGGGAACTAATGCCACCAACGTAAAATGAAAGTATTTACATTCGGTGATAGCCGATTAGATCGAACGTTGCAGCGACAATAAAAAGAGTACGAACCCACCATATCTAAGTCCCAGTTGTCAAAAGCAGGTTAGGAGTGGCGTCGGCAAAGTTGCGCTTTGTTTAGTCCAAATCACGTTGATAAACAAAACAAGTCAGCCAAAAAATTATGTCAAGGCAGACTACGATCGAAAATTTCATACGACAATCGTAAGGACCGTGCCGTAATAATAGAAACGATGTTTGAAAAGATTAAACTGTTGAAATTCGCAAGGAAATATGCAGTGTGGCAGATAGGTAATGACTTGAAGCGTGACATTTACTTTCCGACTGGGATCGTCAACCAGATAATACCAGATAAAATCATTTGATGCCTTTCATGAAGCAAAAAAACTGCACTGTTCTAATAAGGACAAGGAATGGTAATGCTAGTTGAGAACCCGCCTAATTGGGTTGTTTAGCAACGAAAAATATGAGTTTTTTTTATAGTTTAACATAAAGAGCTATTTTAATCAATAGAATTGCACTAACATTCAAAGAATGACAGTTGGCCCATGTAGCATAAGTACAAATTTTTAGTCCCATATATATTTAAAATGCAAAATTAAAATAGTTTCGGGCTCCAAATGTTCTGAAAAATTGAAGTTCGGCTCAGTTTTTCCTGCAGATTTACAATATGTAATAACATCGATACCCTCAAAGAACCCATTTGTCCATGTCATACATCTTCCTCTTCTCTGAAAATGTCCAACATTGAACATCTGTGATGAAAAAGAAACACTTACGACATAATATTCATTATTGGAATACTCTTTTTCCACGACATAAGTGCATCTAACGTTTAATTCCGGCACAGTTTATGTAAAAAAATACGTAGGATATAGGTTAAAGAAAAATCTTACTTGCAAGCGTCTCATCATGCAGAACTGTGATCCATTTTTTTTCGAGCGTCCCACCAACGCAGAAGAAAAAACTCTTATATGTGGGCATCTACCATGTGGAATTGTGATCCAGCCGATCCACAATTACATCATTCTTCTTGCAGACTTTCCACAAACGCAGAGGATAAAACCAGTATTTGGGCGTCTCATTTCATAGAATTGTGATCTATCCGGTTCACAATTACACTATTTTTTTATCGGGCGTCTCACGGAGAAAAAAAAACTTATGCTTGCGGAGTCTTACCACGCAGAATTGTGATCGATCAGATCCACACCAATACTATTCTTCTTGTGGGTATCCTGCCAACTCAGAGGAAGAAACTCTTGTATGTGTGCGTCCCACATCGGAGTACTATGATCCTTCGGTTCCACAATCACACTATCGTTCAATAGTCACGCAAATCAAACGTTTTTATTAAACTTTTATTCCTCATCACATTAATGATTTTTCAAATAATAAATAGCCAATTTTCCCAGAAATTTTAAAAAATTTGGGCGTAAATGAAATCCATCTGCCAACTGTAAAAGTCGTCAAGTAATCGAAAAATATCATCACGACTGACCTGGTCTAAGCCGTATTGTAGTAGAAGTTTGTGTTACATTAATTGCAAAGAAAAAACCTGTGAAAACGCATGGCCTACGAAATGTTGCGCTTTGGCACGTCATTTGTGCAGTACCACCCGAGTAGACGAAAATAGCTCAATAATATAAAATGTTGATATAGCAAAATGAGATATGAATCTGATTGATATAAGAGATAAAAGATCAGACGACAATATCAATATTTTGCAATAAAATGTCATTGGGAGATTAAGTTTTGCTATTTGTAATAAGTGATCAATATCATGTGACATTAGTTTGTTCTTATCCATAGCATGCCTGTTCTTTTATCTCTTATATCAATCAAGTCCATATCATGTTTTGTTATTCTGTTCATGGCTTCTGCCTGCATTGAAATGTATTTATATTCTTGAAACAGTGTTTATCCGACTTTAATATTTGTTAAAAAATTAAGCAATTTTAGTAAAAATAAAACTCTAAAGCTGTGTTCAATCGAGAAAATAGAGCTTTATAACTAGGGCTTTTAGACCGACCCTTTTTATGAGTCCGGTACTACGGTACTGAGCCCCTCAGTACCAGGGAGTACCAGGAAAATACCGGTGCTGGAAGATTTTTTCCCGAAAATCATTTAAATCAATAAAAGTCAGGATTTAATAGTAACGATTCAAACTTCATTGCTTTGTATGTATTCAATACTTGTATTGGGGCTTGTCCCTATCCTTGAAATATGCTTTCAAAACACACAGCATATTCAATGTTTCGTCAGACATACAGGATCGTATTATAGTAGCGAAGCTTCCAGAACCAGAGAAAGCTCTTTCTGACCCTACACAAGAAGGCCGAACTGTTGCTAGTGAATCATGAAGCATTGACAAGTATTTTCGTTTCAGCTTTTTCTGAGTCGTAGTAAGTTAACTCTTGTCTTACAATCTTTACGAATCCTGGTGCAGTAATCGAACTTACAGAAACACTCTTGCCTCAAGCGGGGACGATTTGGAAAAATACTGAAGAAGTGTGACGATTTTTTAAGGGATGTGACGATGTCGTTGCGGTTTGATTCTCTTGAGGTACGTCATCGGACGCCTGACGTTTGTCCTAATTGATTGTCGCTGTCGTCACTGACGAAACATCTTTTGCTGGCAAGGATAGGGCACTAAATGTCAACGAAGGAATAATGAGTACGTTTTGACAGATAGGTAGCCAACATGTTTCGGGACGATAGCAAAGGGAACCGCAGCGACAATCGTCCTCGATAGCTTATTACCTCTATTGTCAGGTGTTTGGAATTTTAGTAAAAAAAAATTAATATCTTTCTTACTAGCTGCTGCATTCAAATAATTGTTGTTTTACCCATCGGAAGTTTTAACCAAAACTTTTTCCTTAGTACCGAAAATACCGGTACTTTCATTAAGCCAGTACCGGTATTTCGGTACCGAGAATTGGTCGGTATTCCCGGGAATTCCGGTACCGGTACTCCCGGTACTAAAACCCTATTTATAACAAAAGAAAACGTGTAAGTTGTCAATAATGTTACAATATTTCCTTCATGGTAGATATAACAGTAGATTTCTTTTTACTGGAAATCACCAACTGAAATACCTATTTTGACCATTGGCTCTGTCAATTTTATTATGCATTTTTTGTGTTTTTATGATCGCACTTCTGTTTAAGAATCTTTACTAGAACTTGTTTCCTGTTAGCCGCTGATTTTGTCTACAAACTTGCTATAACATCTTCATTAACGGACTCACCTTGAGTTTCAATTGCTTTTTTTTTAAATATTTTTCTTACTACACTAGGCAAAACCGTGGGATACCAAGTGTTGGGATACATTCTCCTGGCAGGATCGATAAATGGAAAGTTCAATATCGCAAGTAGAAATCTCTGAACATGTTCAATCACGTCTGCTTGTATGTCTTGATCAATTGCTGCTATGTAACTGAGTAATAGAGGTATGTTAGGCTTGTTAATGTTATTGGCTTGTCCACAGCACACAGACTTGAAAACTGAAGTTATTTTTATTTAAAATAAATAATCATTTTTGTACCTGTTGGCCTAAACTTGTCAACATCTTCAACAGATCAATGTCTGGAGGTGCTTCAAAATAGGTTCCGAATATCCTCGGGGAAAACAACATCATCCACAATAAGCTATTGCCGGACGTGAAATGCATCACCACTGATAGATGGAACAATTTGTTCTTTTTTTCTTGTGAATTTTAGGCACAGCTTGTTGTTATCCACCAATTTTACAGCTGTTACTCCAAATGAATCGAAACACCAAACGGCATCAAAGGCGAGAACGTGCACAAAAATGCATTCTCCGTGTGCCGTCGCGTCGTCGTGCAGAAGCGAAGGCTGTTCAAGAGGGCCACCATATTTGCAGCTCCCAAGCTCGAGTATCCCGATACCCTCAACGAGGGTGTACCACGACAGGAAAGAAAGCTTAACGAGTTGGAAGAAACTTGTTCATTCATTTAATTTGAAATGTTCTTTCTCGCGCCTTGTACACACTCACTTTCGACCGGAATGTTGGCGCTTTGGCAGCGGGCGCGAAGGGCGCGGATGGAAAGCTGTTTTCCAGCAACGAAAGCGAAACTCTTGTGAAAAGGCGGCAAAACTTTTGTGCTACTATAACAGATGCAATATGCTACACGATTACGAGCGCTCATCGGAGGGGGCGCTTTTTTCGTCTTTCTGCGCCGTGCCAGGATGCACATTATTGTGCACACACATCTAGGCTTTCGGCAGTTTAAAGCGAAACGAGAAATTAAAGTTTTGTCTGCCTGTGATACCGGTTTGTATCAACTTGCTAGCGAAACACTTGTACGCTATGATGATTCCATTTCTTAACTAATGTCGTTTTTGTTGCGAGAGGAAAAGTTTGAACAATGCTTTTTCTGCTGAAGTTACGCACAAAACTAATCAAATGAAATAAAGACAGAAGTTGGAGAACTTCCGGGAAATGAGAACTGAGTAGTTTTTATACCGAAAATGGAGTGTTATACACTTTCAGGTTAGTGGCAATCGTTTGCAATTGGAGCTCATCAGGTAATTAAGTTGGGAATTTGTGGATATTTGTTTAGGCGAATTTCAGATTTAAAATATTTTGTGAATGGATGCTGAAATTTTGCAACTCTTATACAGTTCAAATGTGTATTGCAAAGCATATGTGTAGCGGATTAGAGAAGTTACAGGACGATGCAGGAAGACACACCCACCCTGTCTTTCAGCCATATCCGTAGCCAATGAACTTCCCAGTCTTATGAAAACAAAAAAAAGTGGTCCCTGATCGAACGAAAAAGAGTTCCGAATATCCACCGCTCTATTGTTTTCCCAGGTCACATTCAAGCCGTGCCAAGTGACCCATTCAAATCTGTTTCCTTCGTTCCATGAATTCAATCCAACCACTTCTTCTAATCCGGTTCACTTCGATGACATTTCCGGACCACTCCAGCGTTTTCTTTCACTCCAACCAGTCAGTCTGCCGGTGGTAATTCAATTTGACCAGATTTGATTTGATTGTGATCAAAGTGACAAGCGGGATGGGGAGGGGGAGCGCTCTGTCTTGGAACGTACATTCATCGGAAAGCTTTCTTTTGTTTATCAAAAGATTTCCAAACAAATGTCGTTCTGTAGATTGATTCGGAAAATACGGATAGATGGCTGCCGCTTCACGAAGCGGTTCACTGGCAACAGAAGTAGGTACTCGAGGTAGCAGTGTGTCATTTTGCTTTGAGTTTGGTCGGAGAAGAGCTTCGACGAGAATCTGCTGCGGGTTTCTGCCATAGGGAAACTTTTCTATTTATTTAATATTTCCTATTTGCGTTGGATTGAAACGATTGAGAGGATATGTTGGAGTGACGGTGGAAGCGAGTGTGATGCAGGTGTTTGAAGAAATTATGTAAAACGCTTTTTATTTTTAAATGTTAATTAAAAAAATGACACGATATTATACCAGTAGACACATCAAATTTGATATTATCGTGATTATCATGTTTATTTATAGTTGATTATTCATTTCTGATCTCGTTCACTTCCACGCATTCCAAATTTTACCTAAGTGGCGTCTAGACTTTTAAGACCTAATCCAATGTTTTGAAACCATGTTTATTCCACCGAATTAATTCAGCAAACTTCCATCAGCTCGTGCAGTCTAATCCCTTCCAATAGCCCAAATCCTCATCTTTCCAGTCAAGCGATTCGTTTGCAGAACGTGCCATTGATGGTGTTTCGTCAGCCAATCGAGCTGCCTCTCATCAATTCGGCTGGAGCCCAATATTCAAAATTGCGGCCGGGTAGTCATCGTCGCCATCCGGCTCTCTCGACGGCAATCTATCATCGTAAAAAATCCATATAAACCGCCATAAAAGTGGTGGTCTTTTATCCTCGGCCATACACCGAAAGGCGCGAGGGACGATTTCTAATTTATGCCAACAAACAAATTGATTTACGAATGCATTAAATCCTCACTTGCGCTGTGTCACAATCTATCGCTCTTTAAAAATAAGTCGAAGTAGAAAATGGGAAGCTCACACTTTTCCACGTGGATGAAGAGAGAACTTTAGTAAGACAAAGCAATAACACTGCACGAGGGACACAAAGTCCTTCCCCATCAGAGGAAAGAAGTCTGAAACCGAAGCAAGTGGAGACAAAATAGATACACATAATGAAAACAGTATCACCAAACGATGGCGCCATCTGTCGCGAAAGGGCTTCAGGAAAGTGCGACTCCTCCACCTCCGACGCGACTCGACAAGGGCCGGGAAGCCGTTTTGTTGGGAGCCACCAAACCGAGGAGTGGGAAAGTTTTCATTAAAAATACTTATTACCGTGAGAAATACGGCTGGGCTGTTGGTTGCGATCGGAGAACTTTCCCCGTCTTATCGGTTGCTCTTTTCCCAGCGGTCCTCACCATCCGCGAAAAGGATTCTTACTTTCTTTCAGTGGGAAGTTTTACCAAAAGAAAAGAACTTTTCTCTTCATTGATGTCGTCATTATTGTCTTCGTCATGGTGAGTCACTGTTCTACCGAAAGTGGATGAAAAAAACCTCCAACGGAATAAATAAAGGCAATAGAACGACGTCCCTTGCTGAAGCAATGAGTATACGATGCCCAGTGGACGAATACCGGAATGAGTGACAATGGGCTCGATCGGTGATTGTATTATATTGGTAGCTATCAGTTCGACGGTTCCTACAACCAAGATAAGCTCAATAATTTGTCATTTCAATTATAAAGATAAAGATAAAGATAAAGATAAAGATAAAGATAAAGATAAAGATAAAGATAAAGATAAAGATAAAGATAAAGATAAAGATAAAGATAAAGATAAAGATAAAGATAAAGATAAAGATAAAGATAAAGATAAAGATAAAGATAAAGATAAAGATAAAGATAAAGATAAAGATAAAGATAAAGATAAAGATAAAGATAAAGATAAAGATAAAGATAAAGATAAAGATAAAGATAAAGATAAAGATAAAGATAAAGATAAAGATAAAGATAAAGATAAAGATAAAGATAAAGATAAAGATAAAGATAAAGATAAAGATAAAGATAAAGATAAAGATAAAGATAAAGATAAAGATAAAGATAAAGATAAAGATAAAGATAAAGATAAAGATAAAGATAAAGATAAAGATAAAGATAAAGATAAAGATAAAGATAAAGATAAAGATAAAGATAAAGATAAAGATAAAAGATAAAGATAAAGATAAAGATAAAGATAAAGATAAAGATAAAGATAAAGATAAAGATAAAGATAAAGATAAAGATAAAGATAAAGATAAAGATAAAGATAAAGATAAAGATAAAGATAAAGATAAAGATAAAGATAAAGATAAAGATAAAGATAAAGATAAAGATAAAGATAAAGATAAAGATAAAGATAAAGATAAAGATAAAGATAAAGATAAAGATAAAGATAAAGATAAAGATAAAGATAAAGATAAAGATAAAGATAAAGATAAAAGATAAAGATAAAGATAAAGATAAAGATAAAGATAAAGATAAAGATAAAGATAAAGATAAAGATAAAGATAAAGATAAAGATAAAGATAAAGATAAAAGATAAAGATAAAGATAAAGATAAAGATAAAGATAAAGATAAAGATAAAGATAAAGATAAAGATAAAGATAAAGATAAAGATAAAGATAAAGATAAAGATAAAGATAAAGATAAAGATAAAGATAAAGATAAAGATAAAGATAAAGATAAAGATAAAGATAAAAGATAAAGATAAAGATAAAGATAAAAGATAAAGATAAAGATAAAGATAAAGATAAAGATAAAGATAAAGATAAAAGATAAAGATAAAGATAAAGATAAAGATAAAAGATAAAGATAAAGATAAAGATAAAGATAAAGATAAAGATAAAGATAAAGATAAAGATAAAGATAAAGATAAAGATAAAGATAAAGATAAAGATTAAGATAAAGATAAAGATAAAGATAAAGATAAAGATAAAGATAAAGATAAAGATAAAGATAAAGATAAAGATAAAGATAAAGATAAAGATAAAGATAAAGATAAAGATAAAGATAAAGAGGCTCGGAAGCCTCCTTTCAAGAGGCTCGGAAGCCTCCTTTCAAGAGGCTCGGAAGCCTCCTTTCAAGAGGCTCGGAAGCCTCCTTTCAAGAGGCTCGGAAGCCTCCTTCCAAGAGGTTCAGAAGCCTCCTTCCAAGAGTCTCAGAAGCCTCCTTCCAAGAGTCTCGAAGCCTCCTTCCAAGAGTCTCGGAAGCCTCTTTCCAAGATCTGGTTTGAGCTAATCACCGTGGATTTCATTAATTGAAATTGATTGGCTTTTTCGGTGGCGTCCTTCCAAAAGGATCTGAAGCCTCCTTCCAAGAGGTTCTGAATCCTCCTTCCAAGAGGCTTTGAAGCCTCCTTCCAAGAGGCTCTGAAGCCTCCTTCCAAGAGGCTCTGAAGCCTCCTTCCAAGAGGCTCTGAAGCCTCCTTCCAAGAGGCTCTGAAGCCTCCTTCCAACAGGCTCTTTCCTCCTTTCAAGAGGCTCTGAAGCCTCCTTCCAACAGGCTCCTTCCTCCTCCCAAGAGGCTCGGAAGTCCCTTTCAAGAGGTTCGGAAGCCTCCTTTCAAGAGGCTCGGAAGCCTCCTTTCAAGAGGCTCGGAAGCCTCCTTTCAAGAGGCTTTGAAGCCTCCAATAAGCTCTGATGCCTCCTTCCGAGAGGCTCTAAAGTCTCCTCCCAAGGCTAACTCTAGTTCACTGAGCGGGAAACTTAGGCACTTGAAATAGAAGTGGTCGAAGTGTAGAAGGATGTGCTTATGTGATGTGCGTTTTCTGATTTTCTAATTTGTTCTTCCTCATTTCTGTACTGCGGCAAAAGCGCTTTTCGACCATCACGGGATAATCTACTCCTTGCCCTAAGACAGACCAAGTTTTCTTCAGTTGAATTCCTCCAGATTTTCCTTGTTCCAAATGGGCCGCCCCACTCCACACCACTCTCTAACAGAACCAAACACAGTGACCGTAACAATTCTGCAACTGCCACCGAGGGAGGATGCCAAACCGTTACTAGGTCGGCCGGCTGGCCGTTGTCGTCGTTGATAATTATTGCTGCCTTTCTGTGCCATTTTCCCTTTTATAATTGTCAACATCTTACAAAAAAAAGCGACGAGCAAAGAAGGCTCGAAACTTGTTCATTTGGGTTTTCGTTTTTGAGAAACCACAAACGATGCGAGTGGCGCCCGAGGAATGAATGGCCATTGCCAACGGATTTGACTGTGAGCAATAATTTGAAATTAATATTTCGGCACTCTATGGCGGGTACGGGATATGGTGGTTATGGCGTGTTTGAGACCGGATGGAAGCTGTTGACAAACGTAGATAAGAGTGCTCGATTAAAGTGGTGGTTTGGTCACATCGTTGTTCTCTAAGATTCAGAGGATTGGAGATAAAGGATGTCGTTTTTGTAGTTGAAAATAGGGGACCAATAATAAGCTTTGAATTTATTGTTGTAATCGGGCGGTTTGTATGGAGATAATATAGGGAAGAAATGTTTCGAATGTTTCAAAGATCATTTAATAGAATGAAACGATAACGTAATTGGTCTACACATGAGAAATTTAGCATTTGATAGTTTTGGAAAATTGCTCTTCTATAACAAGCTTAGTCAATTTTCAGCTTCGTTATCGATTTTCTTTGTTCGGCTCTAATTGGATATCAACCCAGAACGAACTAAACTAGGGCCATTATATGTACTGCAAAAAAGATGAAGGGGGCTTAGACAAACTTTTGATTAGTTCTTCTTCATGCCAGACAGCAGCAGCGTGGCATCATAATCAAGCATAAAAACTAACGAAAAAAAAAGACACAAGTTTCTCCCAGAACGGGTGGCAGTAGCAATTGCAAAGGATTGGAAAAGTTTTCCACTGGGGAATTTTCTCTCTGTCCGTTTGTCGAAGCCCCGCCAGTCAGTTAGTGTTGCGGAACCGAAGCGATATGTATCGAAACTGGTGACATAGACATGCATGCAGGAAGGCGGGCGAGTTGGAGGGGGACAATTCTGCAGCTCAGCTCATGTCTGTCACGATAATTTTATTTATTTTGCGAGCGGATAAGGAAACGACAGCAAATAAAACTTATCATTTCCGAATGAGCGATAGATAAAATAATAAATTGATTTTTCGTTACTGATTTGCTTCGTTCCTGATGACGAGACCAAACCAATGAAAGTGTCCGAGGATTCTTTGAGTCGCTCACATGCAAAAAAAAGCACACATGATCTCGTTCTGTTAGAATCTAGCTAATAGCAGGATGTTTTAAAAAAAGCATAGTTTTTTTTTCATTGTCAATTAACATTTTTTTACACCCAAAAACTTAAGGCAGCTTTGATTAAAAACGTGTTCAACGTTTGACAGACTTAACATTTTTTTAAACATAAATATTTTTATTTAGCTTTTTTGTGATTGTGATTTCAGAATTTTTGGTCGCATAATTCTTGACCTTGAAAGTCACAAAATTATCAAAATATGAGCATACAAATATTTCATCTACGTTAGTTTGTTTTCTGGATCATCCTGTCTGCTGGTTGGAAAATTGACGCCAATTTGTGCGTCGTTTCTTGTCTGGTCCAGCTTCTACTCTTCGGCAAAGGTTGCGTTACCGTCCTTGTCCCATGTTCACTTGGGCAAACACAAACACTCACACATTTACACGCGACACAAACGAACGACCCCAGGATTGTTGGTGGGTCACATACGACAATGGGGACAAGATGTTGTCGTCAGTGGATCGTAAAACTAGCAAGACGGAAAAGCTAATTCCATTCGACGGACGCCAATTTGTTCAAGCCAGCGAGCTTTCGCAATACGCTCGCTTGGTGGAGAAGATATTGCGGTGACGACGGTGCCCAAGTCCAAGAAGACGGCCACGACGACAGATGACTATCTATTCGTACCACCCGGCAGGGTGGACCCGGGTTGGAAGTTGTTAGCAAATGCCCAGCGTGATAATGTCGGGGGGCAGGTGGATGAAATGAAGAAAAATGGGAATGATAAGCAGCCCGACACACGGCTGGCCACGCTTGTGCTCAATCGATGTGGCGGAAACGATGTCATGTTCCGAGTCCGACGCGACGGCTGGCTGGTGGCGGCTGCGATGGTTAGTTCGTTGCTATTGCCACCATTATGGCCTTTTATTGCGGCCGGTGTCAAAGGCATAAGGTTTAATGGGAGCTGTCCTGTTCCGGTTGACAGCGCCACCTTCCACGGGATGGTTTCTTGCAAACGGATACCTTGTCAACCTATAATCGTTTTTCACAGACTTTTCAAATCAGGCCCTGTTGAAAAGTGCTGATGTAGATTGGAACCGGAATCAGTTACCGATTGTTGGAAATTCCAGATACAATCAGCGGTAATGGCAGAGAAAAATTGTAATTTGCAGCAATTTAACATTCTTTCAATTTTACGGCAGAAAAACAGGGCCTGTTTTGTTTGCCTGCCTGTTTAACAGGCGTTTGATTTTTCGAGGGTTTTTAATCATTTAATTTTAAAGCTGCGATCTTCTATTTTCCTGGGTTTCTAAGCCAATTTAGATACTTTTTTCAAAAGGTTTGGAAGCTTGGAAGCTTCCTTTCAAGAGGCCTGGAAGCCTCCTTTCAAGAGGCCTGGAAGCGTCCTTTCAAGAGGCCTGGAAGCCTCCTTTCAAGAGGCCTGGAAGCCTCCTTTCAAGAGGCCTGGAAGCCTCCTTTCAAGAGGCCTGGAAGCCTCCTTTCAAGAGGCCTGGAAGCCTCCTTTCAAGAGGCCTGGAAGCCTCCTTTCAAGAGGCCTGGAAGCCTCCTTTCAAGAGGCCTGGAAGCCTCCTTTCAAGAGGCCTGGAAGCCTCCTTTCAAAGGGCCTGGAAGCCTCCTTTCAAGAGGCCTGGAAGCCTCCTTTCAAGAGGCCTGGAAGCCTCCTTTCAAGAGGCCTGGAAGCCTCCTTTCAAGAGGCCTGGAAGCCTCCTTCAAGAGGCCTGGAAGCCTCCTTTCAAGAGGCCTGGAAGCCTCCTTTCAAGAGGCCTGGAAGCCTCCTTTCAAGAGGCCTGGAAGCCTCCTTTCAAGAGGCCTGGAAGCCTCCTTTCAAGAGGCCTGGAAGCCTCCTTTCAAGAGGCCTGGAAGCCTCCTTTCAAGCCTCCTTTCAAGAGGCCTGGAAGCCTCCTTTCAAGAGGCCTGGAAGCCTCCTTTCAAGAGGCCTGGAAGCCTCCTTTCAAGAGGCCTGGAAGCCTCCTTTCAAGAGGCCTGGAAGCCTCCTTTCAAGAGGCCTGGAAGCCTCCTTTCAAGAGGCCTGGAAGCCTCCTTTCAAGAGGCCTGGAAGCCTCCTTTCAAGAGGCCTGGAAGCCTCCTTTCAAGAGGCCTGGAAGCCTCCTTTCAAGAGGCCTGGAAGCCTCCTTTCAAGAGGCCTGGAAGCCTCCTTTCAAGAGGCCTGGAAGCCTCCTTTCAAGAGGCCTGGAAGCCTCCTTTCAAGAGGCCTGGAAGCCTCCTTTCAAGAGGCCTGGAAGCCTCCTTTCAAGAGGGCCGGAAGCCTCCTTTCAAGAGGCCTGGAAGCCTCCTTTCAAGAGGCCTGGAAGCCTCCTTTCAAGAGGCCTGGAAGCCTCCTTTCAAGAGGCCTGGAAGCCTCCTTTCAAGAGGCCTGGAAGCCTCCTTTCAAGAGGCCTGGAAGCCTCCTTTCAAGAGGCCTGGAAGCCTCCTTTCAAGAGGCCTGGAAGCCTCCTTTCAAGAGGCCTGGAAGCCTCCTTTCAAGAGGCCTGGAAGCCTCCTTTCAAGAGGCCTGGAAGCCTCCTTTCAAGAGGCCTGGAAGCCTCCTTTCAAGAGGCCTGGAAGCCTCCTTTCAAGAGGCCTGGAAGCCTCCTTTCAAGAGGCCTGGAAGCCTCCTTTCCAGAGGCCTGGAAGCCTCCTTTCAAGAGGCCTGGAAGCCTCCTTTCAAGAGGCCTGGAAGCCTCCTTTCAAGAGGCCTGGAAGCCTCCTTTCAAGAGGCCTGGAAGCCTCCTTTCAAGAGGCCTGGAAGCCTCCTTTCAAGAGGCCTGGAAGCCTCCTTTCAAGAGGCCTGGAAGCCTCCTTTCAAGAGGCCTGAAGCCTCCTTTCAAGAGGCCTGGAAGCCTTCTGTCAAGAGGCCTGGAAGCCTTCTTTCAAGAGGCCTGGAAGCCTTCTGTCAAGAGGCCTGGAAGCCTCCTTCCAAAAGGCCTGGAAGCCTGCTTTCAAAAGGCCTGGAAGCCTCCTTTCAAGAGGCCTGGAAGCCTCCTTCAAAAGGCCTGGAAGCCTCCTTTCAAGAGGCCTGGAAGCCTCCTTTCAAGAGGCCTGGAAGCCTCCTTTCAAGAGGCCTGGAAGCCTCCTTTCAAGAGGCCTGGAAGCCTCCTTTCAAGAGGCCTGGAAGCCTCCTTTCAAGAGGCCTGGAAGCCTCCTTTCAAGAGGCCTGGAAGCCTCCTTTCAAGAGGCCTGGAAGCCTCCTTTCAAGAGGCCTGGAAGCCTCCTTTCAAGAGGCCTGGAAGTCTCCTTTCAAGAGGCCTGGAAGCCTCCTTTCAAGAGGCCTGGAAGCCTCCTTTCAAGAGGCCTGGAAGCCTCCTTTCAAGAGGCCTGGAAGCCTCCTTTCAAGAGGCCTGGAAGCCTCCTTTCAAGAGGCCTGGAAGCCTCCTTTCAAGAGGCCTGGAAGCCTCCTTTCAAGAGGCCTGGAAGCCTCCTTTCAAGAGGCCTGGAAGCCTCCTTTCAAGAGGCCTGGAAGCCTCCTTTCAAGAGGCCTGGAAGCCTCCTTTCAAGAGGCCTGGAAGCCTCCTTTCAAGAGGCCTGGAAGCCTCCTTTCAAGAGGCCTGGAAGCCTCCTTTCAAGAGGCCTGGAAGCCTCCCTTCAAGAGGCCAGTAACGCGCACTTCAAGAGGCCGGGGACCCCCCCTTGAAGAGGCCTGGAAGCCTCCTTTCAAGAGGCCTGGAAGCCTCCTTTCAAGAGGCCTGGAAGCCTCCTTTCAAGAGGCCTGGAAGCCTCCTTTCAAGAGGCCTGGAAGCCTCCTTTCAAGAGGCCTGGAAGCCTCCTTTCAAGAGGCCTGGAAGCCTCCTTTCAAGGAGCCTGGAAGCCTCCTTTCAAGAGGCCTGGAAGCCTCCTTTCAAGAGGCCTGGAAGCCTCCTTTCAAGAGGCCTGGAAGCCTCCTTTCAAGAGGCCTGGAAGCCTCCTTTCAAGAGGCCTGGAAGCCTCCCTTCAAGAGGCCTGGAAGCCTCCTTTCAAGAGGCCTGGAAGCCTCCTTTCAAGAGGCCTGGAAGCCTCCTTTCAAGAGGCCTGGAAGCCTCCTTTCAAGAGGCCTGGAAGCCTCTTTTCAAGAGGCCTGGAAGCCTCCTTTCAAGAGGCCTGGAAGCCTTCTTTCAAGAGGCCTGGAAGCCTTCTTTCAAGAGGCCTGGAAGCCTTCTTTCAAGAGGCCTGGAAGCCTTCTTTCAAGAGGCTTGGAAGCCTTCTTTCAAGAGGCCTGGAAGCCTCCTTTCAAGAGGCCTGGAAGCCTCCTTTCAAGAGGCCTGGAAGCCTCCTTTCAAGAGGCCTGGAAGCCTCCTTTCAAGAGGCCTGGGAGCCTCCTTTCTAGTGGTCTGGAAGCCTCCTTTCAAGAGGCCTGGAAGCCTCTTTTCAAGAGGCCTGGAAGCCTCCTTTCAAGAGGCCTGGAAGCCTCCTTTCAAGAGGCCTGGAAGCCTCCTTTCAAGAGGCCTGGAAGCCTCCTTTCAAGAGGCCTGGAAGCCTCCTTTCAAGAGGCCTGGAAGCCTCCTTTCAAGAGGCCTGGAAGCCTCCTTTCAAGAGGCCTGGAAGCCTCCTTTCAAGAGGCCTGGGAGCCTTTCTTCAAAAGACTCGGAAGCCTCATTTCAAGAATCTAGGAAGCCTCTCTACAAGAGGTTCAGAACCCTGTTATCAAGACACACGAAAGCTTTCTTTCGAGAAACCCGGAAGCCTCGTGTCAAGAGGCTTGAAAGTCTCTTTTCAAGAGGCTCGGAAGCCTTCTTTCAAAAAGCTCAAAAAGCTCCTTCCAAGAGATTCGGAAGTTTCTTTTCAAAAGACTCAGAAAGCCTTTACAAAAGGCTAGTAAGCCTCCTTTCAAGAGGCCCGGAAGCCTACTTTCAAGAGGCCCAATATCCTACTTTTAAGAGGCTCGGAAGCCTCCTTTTAAAATGGGTTCGGAAGCCTCCCTTCAAAAAACTCGAACGATTCCTTTCAAGCGGCTCGAAATGTTCCTTTCAAAAGGCTCGGCAAGCTCTTTTCAAGAAGCTCGGAATTCTACCTTTAAGAGGCGTACTTTCAAGAGGTTTTAAAGTGTCCTTTAGATATGGAAAGCCTCTTAACAAGAGGAAGATTGAGGGGGCATCAATAAAATTCTCGGAAAATTTTGAGAATATCGAAACTTTTTTTTTAATAAATCCGATTATTTTGATTTCTTTTATTTTAATATTTATTTTTTATTATCCCCCCCCCTCATTTACCCTTCAGAGACCAGTAGGACATAGTTTTTACCAAATATTTGTCACGAGCTAAGTGTGGTCCATTGTAAATTGAAAGAAATCTGAACCTCGTCTCGTCTGGTAGATTTGTAGTCTCAATATTTTAATGGTCATATCACCATTAAGAATGATTTGTCTTAAAGACTTGTTCATCTTAGATGGCTTTACTGAATTCAGGCTATTTAGTCTATGCGAATTTCCAATTTTGTTACAAAAATTCTTTTCCAACCCAAAGAATTACCTCCACGAGGACCTTTTTGTTTCAATAGTCCTGCACTCGTCTATTTTCGACTATAGTGAATCCTCTCTTACTCGATGCTTCAGAGATCGACGTAAATCTTTGCTACTCTGCTTAATTTGTTCACTCTAAATAAACAAAATTTAACTCACTTCAGATGTATGGCTGCAGGCTGATATGGCCAACCTTTAAAATGCATTACAGAGAGCCATTATTAAAATAATAGATACTTAGATTGCTTATCCAATTGTTGTCCAACAACTTGTATTCCATTTCTCACCTGCAAAAAAAAAGAGATAAAAAAGAATATTAGTTGACATTTCTTTTAATCTAGATATTTATGTGGTGTGGTGTTTATTTAAAATATGTGTAAAGAATTGATAATCCAAATGGCATTACCTTTGTCACAATATTTCTATAATCGGCTCATATTTAATGTTAATTCGAACCAGTTTGACTTATTCATAGATTTTTCTGCGAGACACACCGTTCTAATAGAATCAATTTGAAACATCCTTTGAGCAGGTAAACAACTTATAATCAACAATGCGTGAAAGAACGCGCTCGAAATGTAACATTTAGGCTGATAAATGTCAGTGGTGGGTGGAATTCTCACGCAAACCCAGCTCGCTTCTTCCACAGACGCTCCAATATGAACGGCTTCGAGTCGCAAGCTAACCCTTACCGTCCAATGTTCCGGAAAGAAAGCAGCGCTCCTCCACTTGCGCTCGCACTCGCGACCAATCCCCCTCCTCTTAATGTGCACAAATATCGCAAGGAGCAAATAATTACGCCTTAGATTTATAGCCTCTAATGATAATTACGACTTTCGAGTTTGGTTATAAATTTTACGTCTCGCTGTAAGCTTCACTGGGAAAGCTGCTGGGCGATGCGAGTGGATATTAAAGCTTCTCGGAAGTCTACCGTATGGTTTTCGCTTCGTCGGTTCCAACTGTTAAAGTTCGGTTCGCGGAACAACCGATTATTGGTGGAACATTTCGCTGAATTTTGTCTCTCACGTGGCCTAACCTTTGTTGGTTGGATGTGTGTTATGACTTAATCAAGAGTGAACCGAAGGGTACACTATATGAGTTTGTGGACCACGAGCGGGTTGTGCCAGCGGTAACCATACTTGAGCGAAGGGGGAAAATCTGATAAATTTCCATCCGAGTACAAACACACACAGGTCACAGAGCACAGAGATTTTGCCACAGTAACATCTCTCGAGCAGTGTTTGCCCGATCGTTAATATCGATCGACGACGTCCGGACGACAGGCTGGATGTTATTCGTGAGCACGGGGGCGGAGGTTGACTCGTCCTCACAAGATAACGCTTCACACATTTCGTCTAATTCTCGTTGGACTAATTTAGCCCCAACACTGGGTTTCTGTTTCACCTCGTCGGCGTTGTGTCACACAAACGCACACACATGTGAAAGCAAGACCTATTGCGGGGTGATTCCCGTGAGAGAATGTCAGGTTTAAACAGAACCACCTCCACATGTGTACGGAACTCGAGCCAAAGCAAAACAGTCGGTGGCGGGAGCTTATTGCTCCTGCTAACGTTGGCCACCTACGAGCCCTTGCTGACTGGGAACACGAACAAAAGTTGACAATAACCCCATCTCTGCCTAGGTGCGTGATTGTAAAAGGAGGGGGGAGACTCCACGGGGGAACCCAACGGGACGGGGACAGAACATGTGAACATTTCAGAATCCGAGCAAAAACTGCATGAAAGCCACTCACTTGCTCTTGCTTACCCCCTATCGATGCGAAGCCCGAGTATTTCGGTGCACTACGAGCCCGGTGGTATATTATCATCAACATAAAACAGTCACTCGTTTTTTTATCCTGCCCCGAACAACGGGGAGCAGTCAGCCCATATGATCGCCGACGGTCGTTGTTGGTTTTTCCAGCACTGTCAGAGAGCAAGTAGGGGAGAGTTTTGCAAAATATTCAAATGAAGCTAGTTTGCACCAGTTTGAGTTTGTCGTAGGATAAACGAAGGCTACCACGCGTCTCCATGTGCTCGATAGCAAAGGAGGACTCACTTTTATCACATTCCGTTTAAATAATGTCAGAAATCGAATCTAGCGAACAATTTATGTATAATCACAGTTTGTAAATTCTACAAATTCAGATGAGTGGTGCACTAGCGTTCGACAGACAAATTTGGAATAAAGAAGTAAAAAGCGCCCAACTAACGATTTGCATCCTCAAACCATCATACCCACAGCTGCTGGTCCGTTTTGTCCGAATATCTCCCGGTAGCTTGAGTGGCTAGGATTTTCCTCCGAATGTGTTCAAGGGAAGTGACGAAGCAAAATTAGAGCTACACACCTCCGTAATACCAAGAGGAGTTTCTCTTTTTTCAGCAACGAGTTCGGTTGTTGTTACTCTGATAGCAGTCTGAGTGGAAGTAAGAACGGAATTTGCGACAGGATTTTTCGCTCGAAGTGTGTTTTGTCGTACCAAATGACAATTTGTTGAGGTGGATGGCATTGTTGGGGCTCATGTTAATTTGTATGTTTTTTGTTTGATTATTTGTTTGATTGAGGAATTGGTAAGGTTTTACACTTTGTTTTCTAAAAAAGAAACATTTTGGAATGGGTAAAATAAATTCCATAATCAGACCGAAGGACACATGATCGAATATAATATAACGGGGACAGATAGAAATAGCTGATGAATTCACATTTCTTTTGAGGCAATATAAGTCACGAACGGATGGACCGATTTTCAAGATTTCCCCACTAATCGATTCATCTTGGGATCGGCTGTGTTTATATCTATGAAAAAAAGAACACTTTTTTGGGATTCAACAAACGTGAAAATACTACGTTTTTACAAATTCTAAAGAAACCTAAAATCGAACTAGAGGGCAACGCTGCAATCAACCAGACGATTGACAGTAAGGTCGAAAAAAAATACATCTGAGCAAGATCGGGTAGGTTAGACTAGTTTAAATATTTGAATGATTTTTGTTAGTTTTCTTCCAAAAACTGTCAAATTATGTTTTATTAACTTAAACTCTTGTTCTTATTTATGTTGCATATTTTTTATCAATTCTGATATGGACTGGTATTGCCATGAATTTTTCACCCCCGCCTTCTTCTCTTCCATAAACTTGGCAGATTGGAGCACCTAGCAGTGTGTTCATTTTGATTTTAACCATCGAATGATCCAAGTAGGTAAGCCAAGATGGTCAAGTTTTTCTTTTGGAAAGTTTGAATAAATAGCATCGACCTGGCTTCAATTCTACAATTCGTTTAGTACTGTATGAGTAAACGCCATTAGGGTGGAAGTCATCGAACGCTTTTTCATGAATTCATGTTGATGTTCGAAGATCATGGACACCCCATGCAGAAGAAGAGCTTCAAAAATATCCGAATTGCTGAAATAGTCCTGGGATAGCCGGACTTCCAAGGAAGTCGTGTGCCAATAGAGGAGAATTGTCGTCATATATTGAGCGAAAGAAACTGGCAAACAAATTTGCTGTCTCGACAGGTCATCGTGAGGACAGAGTGTATGCGATAGGGCCGCGATCATCCGGGACAATGTTTTACCACTTCCATATAGATCCAGAACGATTTTTTGGAGTAGTGTTTTCTGTAATCGTTTTCCACATCCAAGCATCGTTTTCCACACCAAATATTGCGCACCTCCCCTCCTCGTTAGTATCCACACTTCAGAAGTGCGAGATTGTCATAAGTACGAGATGTCAAAATCGCTTGTTCTCCCGGTTGCCGGGCTGACGAATCGGGCGAATCGAGTTGACGCCAACGAATGTTGTTTATGTTTTCGAATGAACACGTGGGCTTAGCAGGGCTGCCGGTATATTTGTTTCAACAAACTCTTAAATAATAATAATAGTTTGTACTAAAACTCTTTGCCTCTTCGCTATTTGTTAGTTGGTTTTAATTTGAATTATTTGCGGAAATATATTGCGATGATTGCAGTAGTGTTTCATACCTTTAGATGAAACATAGAATAGAAATAAATTATGTAAAATACTTAACATCACTGCTCAAAGTGCGATCTCTAATATTCCCAAAAAATCATCGAGAGCTGGAATTGGCAATACCAATATTGAATTGCGTGTAATGTTTATCTCCGGATACTGTAAGGTATTTTTAATGTTTTGGTTTGGTATGATTCTGCGTGTACATTCCGTTAGGTCCGATTACAGACAATGTTTCTATCGTTTTACTTTTCATTTAAGTTTTCTTAGGCATTTTATGCTTACAATGCAACGGTATGAATAAAAGATATTTTAGTTACAAGATAAAGATTGTCGTTGTCGTCGCATTCGGGAACATCTTTTGCTGGCGAGGATAGGGCGCGAAATGTCAATAAAGCAAAAAATCAGGGATGGGAAAAATCAAATTTTCGAAAAATCGGGAAAGATCAAACTCACCCGCGATCTTACTTTTAAATTATCAAGTGATTAAAACTCGCCAGCGATTAAGAATCGTTTGAAAATCGTATCTTGATTTGAAGCATTTACCGTTACATTTTGAACTCTTTTTCCTTACTACCATGAAACCATAACGCCAAATAGAAGATATAACGTGACTGTTGACAATTAGCTGATATTAGTAAAGAATTATGATTGAATGAAAATTCTGTGTTTATTATCGTTCGAGTACAAAATTTGAGAAGTTGTCGCCGGCGACAACTCGCCTACTGTTTTCACGTGAAAAGTTTTCACATGAAAATCGCAATCATTATCGTCTGATAATGATTCAGCACAACACTACAAAAATCCATTCGCTTTGACAGTTCTGTACCCAACATGTTTCGGACAGCGAAACAAAGAGAACCGAAGCGACAATCTTTGTCTTGTAACTAAAATATCTTTTGTATGAATAGTCTAGCGACATTTTTGAAATTGTATGAACAACTTTGTTCTCAAGCCCTAGTAATTCAAAAATGAAACAGATAGAATTGATGAAGTGACCCCATTGGAATGTTCATCGCAAAAATAACCAAACAAAGCGCTTCTACTAACTGTCAAAGTAAATTAACACGAGCAAAACAGCTGATTCGATCTGTCTCAAAAAATGCCATTAAGCCGAAAGTCATTTGTCCGAAAGGAATCTTTGTCAAAAGGTCGAAGGGTCAAAAGGTTGATGGGTCAAAAGGTCGAATATGTGTCATAAGGTCGAAGGACAAAAGGTCGAAAGAACAAAAAGACAAGAAATGAGATGGGAGTTGTGAGTAGGGACAAGTGAGATGCAAGATGGAAGTAGTGAGCATAGATAAATGAGAAGTGAACAGTGAAAAGTGAGAAGTGAGAAGTGGAAAGGAAGAAATATGAAGTAAATAGTGACCAGGGAGAAATGTTATGTGAGAAGTGAGGAACAGAGAAGTAAGAAGTGAGATGTAAATAAGAAGTGAAAGGTAAGAAAGAAGAAATGAATCATTTGTTTGAGAAACTGCATAAGTCCATTTTACACAATTTCGAGAAAGCAACAAAAAACTGTTTTTGAACAAATTGGCACCGAACCTTTTGATTTCTTCGATACAGATCAATAGTTTTTGGTAAAACTCAACACCCTGGTGGAATTCCAGTGCAAAAACTGAAAGCAGTACTCTTCAACGTGCGTGGACATATGTAGTTTATCAAACAAACGAAAAAAAAATCATACATTCCTGAACAACATTTTTTTTCGTATTTTTTGCCAGAATACGTATTTTTGGAAGAGGGTTCAGAATATATAAAAATCTCATTTTGGTCAAAAATGTAACATATGTAGTTTCTCAAACAAACGGTTCAAATAAAAAGAACAGAATAGGGAAAAAGAGGTTGTCGGACAGAAGGTCGAAGGGTCAAAAGGTCGAAGGGACAAAAGGTCGAAACAAAAAATCTGAGTCAAAAGGTCGAAAGGACAAAAGGTCGAAGGGTCAAAAGGTCGAAAGGACAAAAGGTCGAAACAAAAAATCTGAGCCAAAAGGTCGAAGGTCAAAAGGTCAAAAGGACAAAAGGTCGAAACAAAAAGTCTGAGTCAAAAGGTCGAAAGTAAAAACGTCGAAGGGCAAAAGGTCGAAGGACAAAAGATCGAAAGTAAAAAGGTCGAAAGAACAAAAGATAGAAATTGCGAAAAGGTCGAAGGCCAAAAACTCGAAGGTCAAAAGGTCGAAGCTCGAAAAAATTAGGCAAAACGTCGAGTGTTAATCAACCATTCTTTTGCACATTTATGTTTGTTTATGTTTTACTTGATTGAATTTTTCCTTCTTTTAGTCATAGGTCGTTCTTTCGAGATTCGCATATTAATATTTATTTGTGTTTTACCTGATTATATTTTTCCTTCTTTTAATCAAAGGCTCGTCTTTCGAGTTTCGCACATTAATATTTATTCGTGTTTAACCTTATTTTCATTGTTGTTTTCTTTCTTTCTTTTATTTATATCCTATTTTTTTGTGTTTCGCATTTTTATACCGCATATGAAATATCAAAAACACCTGATAACATTTTATTCTAGAATTTTCCTTTTGTTAAAACAGGGTATTCTTCACAGGTGTATTGTCAAATCAATGTTTTTATCAAAGTATCGCTAGGCTTTATTAACTTTGATTGTAATTCCTGAAAATAATTCTTCACTCATTTTCATCAAAATAATCATTCAAAATATATCATTTTAGCTTAACATTCCATCTTCTAATGACAGTAATTTTAGTTTTATGTGCTCAAAAGATGATTTTTGTTCACAAAATTTGTTTTTAGGTGACATTACATTTATTTTTATTATTGGAAACCGTTACGTCACGCTGTAAAGTAGGGAGGGGTATGAAATTGCCAGAATTTACGTTACGGAAGTTCCAATAATTACGTAACGCAAAAATTAGGCATTTTCAAACCCTTTTCCCCTCACCAGATATCACACTCTTTGTAATAAACATCTAAAAATTTTGTATAGATCGTCACACTTCGCTCAACCCCCTTCCCCCTCTAAGCGTTACATCAATTATGGACGCTCCACGTTTGTGTTCCGTTTTGAAGTCAACTATTAACCTTCTAACGCCCAAGACCGCCTTTAGACGGGATACATTAATATTTTTTTGTAATTTTTAATTGTTCATTGTGGGGCCCTCCTTAGCCGTGCGATAAGACGCGCGGCTACAAAGCAAGACCATGCTGAGGATGGCTGGGTTCGATCACCGGGCAATTTTCGGATTGGAAATTATCTCGACTTTCCTGGGCATAAAAGTATCATCGTGTTACCCTCATGATATACGAATGCAAAAATGGTAAGCTGGCTTAGAAACCTCGCATTAATAACTGTGGAAGTGCTTAATGAACACTAAGCTGCGAGGCGGCTCTGTTCCAGTGTGGGGATGTAATGCCAATAAGAAGAAGAAGAAGAAGATTTCAAAATTAAATTTTCCAACCTGTTTTTAATTCAACCTTCTGTTATTTTTTCGACTCTCTTTCCCTTTAACCTTTTGTCATTTCAACATTTGTCCTTACAATTTTTGACTTTCGTCCTTTTTCCTTTAATTTTTTGACTTTCGACCTCTTGACCTTCGACCTTTTGTCCTTTCGACTTTATGTCCTTTCGACCTTCTGTCCTTTCGACCTTTTGTCCTTTCGACCTTTTGTCCTTCGACCTTCTGACCTTCGACCTTTTGACCTTCGTCCTTTTGACATAGATTCGAAAAAAGAACAAAGAAAGAAGAAGGAAGATGGAAGAAGGAAAAAAGAAGGAAGAAGGAAGAAAAAAGAAGGAAGAAAAAGAAAAATAGAAGAAGGAAGAAAGAAGGAAGGACGAAGAAGGAGAGAATACACAATGAAGCAAAACAAAATAAAGAAGTAGGAAGCAATTATGTAACAGGAAAAGAGAAGAAAAATGGAAGAAATGAGGAACAAATAAGATGGAATAAGGAAGAAAGAAGAAAGATGGATGAAATAAAGTAAAAAGAAGAGAGAAATGAGGAAGAAAGAAGAAAGAAAGAAGAAAGAAAGAAGAAAGAAAGAAGGAAGAAAAAGGAAGAAAGAAGGATTAAAGAAGGAAGAAAGGAAGAAGGAAGAAAGAAGGATGAAAGAAGGAAGGAAGAGAGAAGGAAGAGAAAATAAGAAAAAAGAAAGGACGAAAGGAAGAAGAAAGAAAGTAGGAAGAAAGAAGGTGGAAAGAAGGAATAAAGACAGAAGAAATAAAGAAGAAAAACGAAAGAAAGAAAGAAGGAAGTACGAAGAAAGAAAGAAGGAAGAAAGAAGGAAAAAAAGAAAGTAGGGAAAAGAAAGAAGAAAAACGGAAGAAAGAAGGAATAAAAAAGAAAAAAAGAATAGAGAAGCAAAACCGAAAGAGTAAAGAAGGAAAAAAAGGAAGAAAGTAAAAAGAAAGAGGAAAGTAAAAAAACAGGAAACAAAAAGAAAGAAAAAGGAGAGAGAGAAAGAAGAAAGAGAGAAGAAATAAGGAAGAAAAAAGAAAGAAATAAGTAAGAAAGAAGGAAGCAAGAAGGAAGAAAGAAGGAAGCAAGAAGGTAGAAAGAAGGAAGAAAGGAGGGAAAAAGAAGAAAGAAAGCAAGTAGGAAGAAAGAAGGAAAAAAGATGGAAAAATAAGGAAGAAAAACGATGGAAAGAAGGAAGAAAGATGAAGGAAAGAAGGAAGAAAAAATGAAAGAAGTTAGAAATAAATTTAATTTTATTGGCATATCGGTCTTGATGCTGCTCGTATAGAGGAAGGGAGCAGCGTGTGAGAAAGCAGATGGGAACGAAACGGAGTCTGAATGTTATCGCTAGGCAGCGACAAGTGTGAAAATGGTTTGAAAGGTGTTGAAGTATGCGAGGGCCATTTGAGAATAATTAAATTATCGAAGCGTCCGTCTTTGCCGTACATCCTTTCTGGGGATGGCTCGGGCAGTGAATGAAAGTCACTGTTACCGAGACTGGCAGTTAGAAATAAAGAAGATGAAATATGGAAGGAAGAAGGAAGAAATAAGAAAAGAGGAAAAATAATTGAAGGAAGGAACCATATGAAGTAGGAAGGAAAAAGGAAGAAGGAAGAGAATAGAAGGAAAAAGGAAATCATTTCAACCTTTTGATGCAGTTTTGACTAATTGGCCCTTCGTTCTTTTGTCCTTCGACCTTTTAACCTTCGACCTTTTGTCCTACAACCGTCCGAAAGGGTTATATAGCCGAATAGGTCATTTAACCGAATAGATCATTTGGCCGAATGGGTTATTTGGACAAATGGGTCATTTGGCCGAATAGATCATTTGGCATGCCAGGACATTTGGCCGAATAGGTTATTTGAAAAGTGAGAAATGAGTTCTGAAAAGAGAGACGTCTCTTTTGTCACTACTTATTTCCCACTTCTCACTGTGAAAAGTGAGTAGTGCGAAGTGAGACGTCTCTCTACTCACTTCCCACTTCCCATTTTTCACAGTGAGGAGTGAGAAATGAGGAGTGAGAAGTGAGACGTCTCACTAATCCCTTTGTATTTTCCACTGCTCGCTGTGAAAAGTAAGAAGTGATCTCACTATATGTCTCACTTACTTTGTGTCTTTCAAAATTGGAATAAATGCCGAACTCAAAACAAAAGTGTTTTAAAGTTCGACATGACCTAAAGGAATTATTAACCGGGAAAGTCCCAGAATAAAAAACTCCATTTGTGTTCAACGATTCACTAGAATTTCGACGGAAATAGACACCGAGTAAATTCCTGCCAGCAACATGCAGTCGTTTCGGTCCTGTATTTGAATCCGGAGAGAGTCTTCCAAAATGGTCCTTTATTCAAGTGTGTTTCTATTTCCAACATTTTGGTTTCTGAGCCATTTCTTGGTTTCAATCACTAGTAGACGGAAGAACCACCTATTTCGGCAACAAGACGCAAGCTTCATGGAACACGTATATCATTTTATTTCTGTATGTGAAGCTGGGAATCACTAGTTCGTGACACATGCATCCACCGATATGTACGGATCTACGGAGACATCCAAAAAATGAAGTTGTTTTGGACAAATGAGCAATCAACAACTGGTACTCTGCACCTTACCGGGATACTCTCTTGTCTCTTGCTATGAAGAAGCGATCATCAGCCGTCTCGGCGTTTGAGTTAAAAGATGGGTTCTTCCGAACTTCTTCTGCAGGAAAGTGCGCTGTTATTTCGAACAATTCTCTCCCTGAATAATTTCCAGTGGAAATCTTCCAAGTAAATGCCAGTGTCTACCGCAAATTGGAAACTGGTACGCTTAAGTGTCACTTGTCGTGAAGAAGACCCTATTCTTCCCATAGCCGTCGAGCCCCTCCATCCAGTGTCTTCGCATACGAAGGAAGACAGAGTTTTCCGATTTTACGATCAATCAACCATCGCTATATTCCAGATATTATCTCAATTTTCAAAGTAACAACCCATCTCCAGAAATCGTACGTCATTATGTACTACTACTTAGAACGTTGGAGGATGAAAGACCTGGCTCTGAGTTACAATAACATAGTTGTTGAGAAGAATATTGCGGTGAAACTGGCAACACTGAAGGAGTAGAAATTGGAAGAAAAGTGATGAGTGTTGGGAAGATTGTCCTTCGGAAAAATACGGAGAATACTATAATGTAAGGAATATTTTGTAATTAGTAATTAGTTTATAATGGAATAAATTTACAGCATTGAAGCTGGTCGAAGAATTCCAGCTGTCAATAAGTGTTCTGCCGTTCCGTGAAAGACTACACCCAACAATAGTCTTAACAAAGACTAGGCTGAACTTGCGAACAATTTCAAACTACGTTTTTGAAAATTAGTACGAGGTTTTATTTACGCTGTGATTGAAACTCAAAACTGCCTGAAATTGACAGGAAGTGATATCATTATCGCTGTAAGTTCTAAGACGATTCGTTGGCCCCGTATGCAGCATTTGTGGGTAGCTAATTCTGCTGGGATATGAGTAATCGTTTATTTGTTTGTTAGATATGCACTTCGGTTCCTCAGGTGGCGCAACCAGGTGAACTTGCCACCGTACGTGGAACGTTACCGTCTTCTGAGGTGAGATGGTCAATTGCTCAAGCCGCTTTTGCAGGGAAGCTACTTACGGGAGATATCGACTGTCCTGCTCTGCTAACTCAGCTAAATTTGCACGCTCCTGAGCGGCCACTCCATCAACGCGATTTTTTGTACCTGAACCCACGAAGCATGGACTATGCTCTACACGAGCCCATTCGTTCAATTAGCCACCAACTAAATAAGTTTTTCAACCTATTTGATTTTCATGTTTCCTCGGACGTGTTTCGTCAACGGATGCTCAATCTTTTCCGCACCGCTGATCGTTTCCAGTTAGGTTAAGTTTTATTCATTGAGACATCATCTGTCAGTTGGATTTTAAATATTATAAATAAATAAATAAATAAATTTCCACTTCGGCCAAAGCCGTCCCTCGCCATCATTCTCTAGTGATTACAGTTTAGAGCGATGACGCCCGCAAGTTCATTGGTACCACAAACGCCTAGTCATACGTTTTTCAAAAGGTGGACTACTGTCGTATTGCCGAAGTGCTGTGTAATTTGGAAGGATAACAACGTCTTAGCGTGTTTCAAAACCATTATCCAAGCAGACTCTAGGGTTTCGTGGATGACAAATGATCTTCGTTTATTGAAGTCATTTATATTTTTATCATTACCAGTGGAGTATGCAGCAATGGCTTGAATCGCATCCGAAATAATTTTGGAACTATGTAAAGAGGTCGTAAACTTATTACGTAAGAAATTTATCTGGTTTTTCAACCCCCTCACCCCATGTATGATTTTTTTCATACAATTACTTTTATTTACATTGAGCGTGAGTATATGACAAACCCCCATCCGCTATGAGCCTTTACGAACTGCTCATTTGGCCGAAAATACCGCTCGGCCAAAATGGTCTTTCGTCCGAATATGTCCTTTGGTCCAAAATGTCGCTTGGGTGAACAGGCCATTTGGCCGAAAATAACGTTTGGTCGTATAGCTTCGACATTTCCGGTCATATGATCTGTTCGGCCAAATGACATTTTCAGCCGTATTTCCCGTTTAACTAAATGACATTTTTGACCAAGTGCCATTTTTACTAAATGACATTTTTGTTTAACTAAATGACATTTTTGACCAAATGACCAAACGGCCAGACCGTTCTCAGCATAATATCCGTTTCGGCCAAATGGAATTCAATTAGATGACTTTCGCCCAAATGTCCAGTCCCCGCGTTATAAATACGCAGGTGTGCATCAGAAAAAGCGATAACGCAGAGTGTCGTCACGTCGATGCACAGCTGCGTTGAGAATCTCCTTCGAATTTCTACTGAGAATATCTCCCAATTTTAACGGGATGTTCATTCACATATTCAATTTCCCCACAAGCTTCATGTTTCTGGAACTTCTGGAAAAAGAAACAGAATAGAATGAGAAGCTTTTACAGATGATAAAACGATACAAAGGATCCGTTTACTTTGGGAAGCGTCTTTAATTTTGAAGAGACTCGCAACTTCGGATTGATTCATCTTCCTGACCCATAGCCTCTCTGTGCAAAACCACTTAACGCAAAATAGATCCCCTTTTGCATCTTAACCCGGATAGCTTCCTCTCCATTGGCTCGCATATGTGTAAACCAATCAGAAGGTGTTAAAATCGATTAAGTCACTGAGCCAATCCAGACCATGACTTTGCATTGAAACTCAATTGCGTGTGTGTGTGTGGGTCGCTCCTCGGTTCAGTACCCCCTTTCAGCCCGGCATTCCTTGGCACATCATTCACATACCGGCTTCCACACGGACCTACGGATACATGACAAGATTCGGTGCGGAGTGCTGCTATGAGCTGGGTGCATTTCTATACAGACTGATGACCGGACTTGCTCCTTGCTTCACATCAACCTGTTGTAGCACTTGTCGGGGAGGAAGCCAAAGCTTTGTACGGACTCAGAAGTCAGCAAACTCGAGCCGGTTAGCAGCAATTCACATGTCATTTGCTATTTAATCACAAATTATCCACGTCACAGCGTCTGAATGGGGTTGAAAAGTGTGTTTCCGCTTTTGTTGGGCATCGTTCCATTCCGCTGAGGAATGGATGACTTGGAGTTTTGAGAAGAAGTTGGCACCGGTAAGAGGAAGCATAAACATTTGGCTTCCGGTGAAGCAACATTAGGAAAAACGAAAGCCGTTGAAGAAGTTTAATCTGTGGTAACACTTAAAACCTCCACCGGAAAGAATCCGATGTGAACAGAATGGGAAAACGCCACTTGCTCGGCGTCTTATTTCCCTGAGGGGCTTTCCAGGAAAAATCACGGTTTTGCTTGCTTTCAGTTGGCATACAAAACCGACAAGTTTGAGGAAAATGATTAGCGGTGTAAAGACGCGCAGTGCTAAAACGATATTTTGTGAATGAATTATTAAACAGGAAAACAACCAAATCGGTCGGTTTCGCTGCTGTTGTTGCTTTTTTACAACTTTGCTCTTTTCGTCAATTAAACTTTGTAATAGGATTTTTGACCGGGAGTTTTGATTGTTTTCATCAAATGAGCGTAAAAATCTGTTTGTGCTGTGGGGAGATGTTGGTGCCGGAAACGCTGGTTAATTTTGCTGGAACTGCCGCCGGCGCGAAACGTCAGAAGCAGGTTATCAAGCGAATTTGGAGATAAGGCATTTTTGGATCTTTGGAGCTTTAAGCTGAACACAGAATAACATTCGAACAGTGGACGGAGCTTCATCATTAAGGCAATCAATGTTGCTGTGTAGAATTTAAAAATATCACCATGAAACAGCGATTGAAAAAACATTACAACCTTTATATTTTAGTTTTCCGTTTTTGTCACTTTTTTCTTGCAAATGTAAGTCTATTACACATTTTAAAGTATTGTTTGTAAAATTTGGCTTAATACGCAGATTTATTGGAAATTCGCCAACTTCTTAATAGTTGAACTCAGGGCTAATGATCGGATAATAATCTGTGAACTGATTACCAAACAGTTCTGTAGTTGAAAAATTTCAGCGGTCAGAAAAAAAGGATTAATCGCACTACAGTCCCGACTACAAACTATTTCAGTTACGTCAATTAATTTCTCTGCTATCTCAAATAAGCGTTTTTCTTAGAACTCCGAAATGAAGCTATTTTTGCATTCCACTTTCAACATTCCACGTGCAACGATGGTTGCAATATTTTCGCGCTCGCTACTTTCTCAACTCCACATGCCGTGTAATAAAATACCTCTAAAACTGGAAATAATTCATATCCTGCACGGCTTCCGTCCATTCCGTGCTCGCACTGTACATAATAATCAGATGATGCGGCAAAATTAGATGTTCCTGGGTGATATATCACCCAGAAATTCTATTTCTGTCGGTAGGCAGGCAGCCACTCAGTCCAACTGGGGCACATTTTCCATGCCGCGGGTTCTCTCGCTTCGTTTCCAATTTAAATGTACACATACACGAGGGCGCTACACCTTCCGAGGTGAATCCGCTGCTGGTTGCCGACCGTCATCGTGTTTTCTCGACCCGAACCTCTCGACTCCCTTTGAACATTGAACTTATTTATGACTGTGATGATACCCGTGTGAGCTTCCATCGACCTTCCGCCACCACCACAGTTTGCCACCACGGCGCCACCAATTCCAGAAGCGCTCTTCAAAACCCATCATCACCGGTTTCTAAGCTGGGGTCTCATTCGACCCCCCTCCCACCACGGTCGCACGGTCGGACGGTCGCTCGTTCGGCTGTGTGTCGGTCGGTCGGTCGTTAGTATCACTCACATGGGATTTGGAGTTTATTTCGAAATGCCACCCCGGTACCGGAATTTGTAGCTGCATTTCCAATGTTGTTGGAGCAGGCAGAGCTGAACTCCTGGGCTAAAGCACTCATGGTTGGCGATGGTGGTGGTGCTACTGGCTGCCGGTTTTTGGGCTTCGCCAAGTCGGGCAAAGTGCAGGAATAGAAAAGTTTGAATTTATTTCCACCGTATGAGAATTTATGGTTCGGTGTAGAGTTTTCTTTCTGGGGCCCCTTTTTCCCGACCTAGGTCCTAGGCTGTCTCGTTCGGCTGTCTGGGTACAATTTTGCAGGTTCGGGTCAGCCGCAGAAAAAGCGCTTAACTCAGCAGTTAAAATTGGTACAGTTGGCTTGAATTCGAGATGCAGAAATTCATTGGGAAGAGATGTAGTCTTCTTAGATCCTCGAGAACAATGCAGAAGGGAATTATATAGAACTATGCACTCAGAAGGTACGTGTGCCGTCATTTAATAAGTTAAGATTTTCAACTATTCAAGTGTTGTTAACAAATATTAATTTTTCGATATCAATAATTAATCAAATCGGTAACTGATTTTGCGATGGATCATGCTTTGAAAATTTCCTGTGAGTTGCTTTATATTTCTATGGAAAATGGTTCAACATTGCGTAGAAGAAATTGCACCTACCATGAATGCAATAAAGATGCTTTTCAGACTGTATATCGCGCTGTTCCATTCTTGCTCTACTAAATCTATAAATTAATTGGCTCCCAAATCCATGCTCTGTGTCAAAGTAAATATTTCCGAAAGTAAGCTATTGATTTGATACCCTGATGTAACATTTTGGTGTTATCCCAGGATTATGAGTGCAATTTTTTTGGATTCACCGCGATGGTTGTGCTTAAGTTAACCCAACTTCCTCTGTGTGGAGAGTTTTTGTTGATAGTTGCTCAAAAAGTTCAAGGCTTGGCTTACTTTTAAAGTGCTAATTTATGTTTGCTTTGTGGAAAATTCTTAATTGTTTATGGAAATTTTGCATTATTTGTAAAAATTATTATATTTTTTGCTTTTTGTGCTGCCGGAAATAAAATATCCGAAATTGAAAAGGATTTTTTCGGAGAAACGGACGGATTCTTAGATATTCAAGTCAATTGGAAGTCTTATGTACAATTCTGAAGTCAATGAAATGAAATACCTATACAAGCCAGACTCGATTATCCGGGGCTCGATTAACCGGAGAAAATGGCTCGATTATCCGGAGTAATATTTTTACCCATCTTACAAAAATACAAATAAGATCTTTGTGTATCCGTAACGTAGTCAATATGTGTAAGACACCTAGTAATGATAGTGACTTTCTCGCTTTCCTAAGGGACTGTTCACAAATTACGTAACGCTTTAGGAGAGATAAGGAAGTCAGACCAAGCGTTACGATCCGTACAAAAAAAATAAACCTTCCATAAGTTACGAGAGGGAGGGTTGGGTATCAAAATTATCAAATTCTCGTTACGGATTTTTTGAAAGAACCCTAAGGGAACGGAAATCAAGAACATTCATAATTGGCCATTCTATGAATTTCAATTCAAAGCGCCGATATTTGTTTAAGCATTCGTATGTACATTCTGAGTACAGCATTGACATTGTGATTCATGCCACCAAATGGTCCTTCGGAATATCCTGACCCCCTCCCTCTCCTTCCAGCGTTACGTAATTTGTGAACAGCCTCAATATTTATATGAAAAAATAATTATCTCACCATGTGGTCCATGTATGGATTAAAACATTTTTGCGTTACGTAATTAATGGATAATGATCAGGGTTTGCCGAAATCGATCTCAATAGATAACGAACAACGATAAAAGAGAGGTAAAAACTGTTTGGAATCATTACAAGCCATGATAACAAATTTATCAAACTTGTATACAAGTGCGAAAAAACAGAATCGGATAGGCAGCCCTCAAAGTAAAATTGTGATTCTCGCTTTGTTTTCGCTCATTTTGCTCGTGTGGGTTACTGCACAGCTGTGTAGAACAAGTTGAAATGCATCATCAGAGTCAGTGTTCCTCGCATTTGGAGCTTTCCAAAAGAAATTTATCATGGGATATAGCCTCCCGAATCAGTTCTCTATCATGACAGCTGGCGAAAAACGTCTCTCGCGGTATGCTACATATCGTATGTGTATACAAAGATGATAAGTGAGAGACTTGTTCATTCTCTTTAGGATTCAATCCCTGATAATGATGAAATTAATATTTTCATTTTCAAAAGAATCACTTGGTAGCCAAGGTGATCCATATAACCACCCGATGAAAATGGTCCCTGATAGGGATGCGCAGTGGACAAGAAGGGGAGGTGTGCAGAGAGCAAGGTGGATCGATTTGATGTCCCTCCGTGGACTACAAAGTTGGCGACGTGCAACTACAGATCGAGTTGAATGTAGGTGAACTTTATGTATTGCAGAGGCCTTAGTTTGAATAAATCAAATGAAATAAATTCCGATGTTAGAATGTCAGACGGTGCTATGCGATGAAATTCGTTATTTTTTTGTTTTATTTCATGGATGTTCCGGAATTTCCGGAAGGCCACGACATGTATAAGCCAAAACATCAAATGCATCTGAAAAATCTTGGTGCTTAACGATAAATTTAGAAGTTTTCATTTTTTGAGATCCTCCAGATTTCCCGGAGGACTACACGGTGGTTAGAGGTGTGCGCCGTCGCCGCCGACAGTTTATAGCAATCCCGTTTAAAACTGCAGAGAATTTCTCGTGAAAAAAGCTATGTTTCTTGAAAATTTCATACAATTTTTCGTTGAAAAATCGAAAAAGCTTTTCGTAAAACCAAGAACTTTAATTGGAAATACTGAAGAATTTCCTTCGATGTCTCGAAAATACTACCGTTGAAATTTTGAGTAAATTTCTTTAAAATATTTGGAGATCTTTTTGTAGAATTTAAAAGAAAGGAAGACAGGATCACCGTCTTCGACCAGAGGTCACGCAGACTGAATACTTAACACTTAGCAATAGCATTAGCCAACGGACAGGTCATTCACACAGCACCCAGTGAACCAGCGGAGCGTTTGTTTTCTCACGAAATGTTGTCTCCTTACAAGGGCGGGAATCAAACTCACACTCCATGGCTTTGGAATACGCTGACGCCACTAACCACACGGTCACGAAGCTCACCAGGTGCAAATTCCAGTAATTTCCCGGGTAAATTATAAAGAATTATCTGTGGAAACTTCCAAGGATTTCCTGTTGAAATCCACAAAATTTCACGTTGAAATCAAATGTTTTGACGAGGAAGGGCCGTTTGTTGTTTGGCCGAATATGTCATTAATCTGAAACTCGACTGACATTTGGCCGAAATAGACATATGTCGGTCGAACAGGTCATTTGGCTGAAAAGTCGTCTAAACGAATAGGTAATTTAGTCAAAAAGGCCTAGATGGTCGTTTGGCATAAAAGGGCCATTTAGCCGAAATGAACATATGGCCGAAAGTGTTGTTTGCCCGAGCTGCCGAAAAAAATCGTTTGACCGAAAATGCTGCTTGGCCGGACGAGGTGACATAAGGTCGAAAACGGTTTGGCCAAAAATGTCATTTGGTTGAAAGCGACGTACGGGTGAAGATCATACGGCCGAACTGATAATTTGGCCGAAAAAGACGTTTACTCCGACAGCTCATTTGTTCAAAAATGGCGTTTGGACGAACGGGTCGACGTTTTTCGCCATATAATCCGATCAGCCGAATAACATTTTCGGCCAAATTGCCCTTCCTGCTAAACTACCGGTTCAGTCAAATGGAATTGTTAGAGCATAAGGTTTTTTCAGCCAAATGACTAGTTTGGTCGTACCGTTAAACCGTATTCCACATAATAACCGTATCGAACAAATGGAATTCGGCTAGATAGCTTTCGGCTTAACGTATTATTCGGTCAATTGACTTTCCACCGAATGAATTTCCGAAAAAATACTAATGGACAACATAAAAAATTTCACGTAGAAATCCAAAGAATATCCGAAAAAAATCCAGTTGAAATTCCGTTGGAAACAGTTTTTGTGAAACTTAAAAAATCTGAAATTCTGTTCAATTGAAACTCCGGAAAATTCTCGACGAGAAAAAAAAAATCGAACATGCCCAGTGGCATAGGCAAACTTCTAAACAATTTCCCGTGAAAATTTCGGTGAAAACTTTAGAGTATTTCCTGTTGAAAATTCGAAAAACTTGGAAGAATCTTCTGGAACAGTACATTAGATTTTTCTGGCGAAATAAAAAGATTTTCCCGTTGTTGTTTTCAAAATATCCTCGAAAAAAAAACTTCACATTACGAACGTAATAAATTCGCCAAGCCTCTAACGGTAGTCAGAACCCATGAACGGACCAACGGGATATTTTATTAGATTTTATATAACTAGAATAAAGATTATTTGAGCAAAAGTTAAATTTTCAGCGACAACAAAAAATGGCTCGATTATCCGGAGTGAAATTTTTTTCAACACTCCGGATAATCGAGTCCGGCCTGTACAATAAACTAAATGAATTGTTCGGACCAATGACTTGTTCGGGCAAATTACTTGTTCGGTCAAATGACCTATTCGGCCAAATGACCTATTAGGCCAAATTACCTATTTGACCTATAAATGACTTGTTCGGACAAATGATTTGTTCGGGTAAATGACTTGTTTGGGCAAATGGCTTGCTCGGCCAAATGACCTGTTCGGCAGAATGACTTGTTTGGTCAAATGACTCGTTCGGCCAAATGATCTATTCGAGCAAATGACCTATTCAGCCAAATGACCTATTCGGCCAAATGACTTGTTCGGCCAAATGAATTTTTCGGCCAAATTAATTGTTCAGCCAAATGACTTATTCGGCCAAATGACCTTTCTGGCCATATGACCTTTTCGGCCAAATAACATGTTTGCCCATATGACCTGTTCAGTCAAATGACTTGTTCGAGCAAATGACTTGTTCGGCCAAATGACTTATTCGGCCAAATGACCTATTCGGCCAAATGACCTATTCGGCCAAATGACTTGTTCAAATGACTTGTTCGGCTAAATTACCTATTCGGTCGAATGACTTGTTCGGCCAAATGACTTGCTCGGTCAAATGACTTGTTCGGTTAAATGAGTTGTTCGGTAAAATGACCTATTCGGTTAAATGACCTATTGGGTCATATGACCTATTCGGTCAAATGACCTATTCGGTCAAATGACCTATTCGGTCAAATGACGTATTCGGTCAAATGACCTATTCGGTCAAATGACCTATTCGGTCAAATGACCTATTCGGCCAAAATACCTATTCGGTCAAATGACCTATTCGGTCAAATGGCCTATTCGGTCAAATGACCTATTCGGTCAAATGACTTGTGCGGTCAAATGACTTGTTCGGTCAAATGACTTGTTCGGTAAAATGACCTTTTCGGTCAAATAAGTTTTTCGGTCAAATGACCTTTTCGGTCAAATAGCCTTTTCGGTCAAATGACCTATTCGGTCAAATGACCTAATCTAAATTGATCTTGTCGGCCAAATGACCTTGTCGGCCAAATGACCTTGTCGGCCAAATGACCTTGTCGGCCAAATGACTTTGTCGGCCAAATGACCTTGTCGGCCAAATGACCTTTTCGGTCAAATGACCTTTTCGGTCAAATGGCCTTTTCAGTCAAATGACCTTTTCGGTCAAATTACCTATTCTGTCAAATGACCTATTCGGTCAAATGACCTGTTCGGTCAAATGACCTGTTCGGTCAAATGACCTGTTCGGTCAAATGACCTAATCGGTCAAATAACCTATTCGGTCAAATGACCTAATCGTTCAAGTGACCTTATCGTTCAAATGACCTTTTCGGTCAAATGACATTTTCGGTCAAATGACATTTTCGATCAAATGACCTGTTCGTTCAAATGACCTGTTCGGTCAAATGACCTTTTCGGTCAAATGACCTTTTCGATCAAATGACCCATTCGGTCAAATGACCTATTCGGTTAAATGACCTATTCGGCTAAATGACTTGTTCGGGCAAATTACTTGTTCGGTCAAATGACCTATTCGGCCAAATGACCTATTAGGCCAAATTACCTATTTGACCTATAAATGACTTGTTCGGTCAAATGACTTGTTCAGCAAAATAACTTGGTCAGCCAAATGAATTTTTCGGGCAAATGACTTGTTCGGACAAATGGCTTTCTCGGCCAAATGACCTGTTCGGCAGAATGACTTGTTCGGCCAAATGACTCGTTCGGCCAAATGATCTATTCGAGCAAATGACCTATTCGGCCAAATGACTTGTTCGGCCAAATTAATTGTTCGGCCAAATGACTTATTCGGCCAAATTAATTGTTCGGCCAAATGACTTATTCGGCCAAATGACTCATTCGGCCAAATGACCTATTCGGCTAAATAACATGTTTGCCCAAATGACCTGTTCAGTCAAATGACTTGTTCGGGCAAATGACTTGTTCGGGCAAATGATTCGTTCGGGAAAATGACCTGTTCGGCCAAATTACTTGTTCGGGCAAATGACTTGTACAGTCAAATGACTTGTTCGGTCAAATGACCTATTCGGTCAAATGACATATTCGGTCAAATGACCTATTCGGTCAAATGACCTATTCGGTCAAATGACCTATTCGGTCAAATGACCTATTCGGTCAAATGACCTATTCGGCCAATGACCTATTCGGCAAATGACCTGTTCGGTCAAATTACCTATTCGGTCAAATGACCTATTCGGTCAAATGACCTATTCGCATAAGTGACTTGTTCGGTCAAATGACCTATTCGATCAAATGACCTATTCGGTCAAATGACCTATTCGGTCAAATGACCTATTCGGTCAAATGACCTATTTGGTCAAATGACCTATTCGGTCAAATAACTTGTTCGGTCAAATGACTTGTTCGGTCAAATGACTTGTTCGGTCAAATGACTTGTTCGGTCAAATGACTTGTTCGGTCAAATGACCTTTTCGGTCAAATGACCTTTTCGGTCAAATGACCTATTAGGTCAAATGACCTAATCTAAATTCATCTTGTCGGCCAATTGACCTATTCGGTCAAATGACCTTTTCGGTCAATTAACCTTTTCGGTCAAATGTCCTTTTCGATCAATTGACTTTTTCGGTCAAATGTCCTTTTCGGTCAAATGGCCTTTTCGGTCAAATTACCTATTCTGTAAAATGACCTATTCTGTCAAATGACCTGTTCGGTCTAATGACCTTTTCGGTCAAATGACCTTTTCGGTCAAATGACCTTTTCGGTCAAATGACCTATTCGGTCAAATGACCTATTCGGTCAAATGACCTATTCGGTCAAATGACCTTTTCGGTCAAATGACATTTTCGGTCAAATGACCTATTCGGTCAAATGACCTGTTCGGTCAAATGACCTGTTCGGTCAAATGACCTGTTCGGTCAAATGACCTTTTCGATCAAATGACCCATTCGGTCAAATGACCTATTCGGTTAAATGACCTATTCGGTTAAATGACCTATTCGGTCAAATGACCTTTTCGGTCAAATGACTTTTTCGGTCAAAAGACTTCTTCGGTCAAAAGACTTCTTCGGTCAAATGACTTGTTCGGTCAAATGACTTGTTCGGTCAAATGACTATTTCGGTCAAATGACCTATTCGGTCAAATGACCTATTCGGTCAAATGACCTATTCGGTCAAATGACCTATTCGGTCAAATAACCTTTTAGGTCAAATGACCTTTTCGGTCAAATTACCTTTTCGCTCAAATGACCTTTTCGGTCAAATGACCTTTTCGGTCAAATGACCTTTTCGGTCAAATGACCTTTTCGGTCAAATGACCTTTTCGGTCAAATGACCTTTTCGGTCAAATGACCTTTTCGGTCAAATGACCTTTTCGGTCAAATGACCTTTTCGGTCAAATGACCTTTTCGGTCAAATGACCTTTTCGGTCAAATGACCTATTCGGTCAAATGACCTATTCGGTCAAATGACCTATTCGGTCAAATGACCTATTCGGTCAAATGACCTATTCGGTCAAATGACCTATTCGGTCAAATGACCTAATCGGTCAAATGACCTAATCGGTCAAATGACCTTTTCGGTCAAATGACATTTTCGGTCAAATGACCTTTTCGATCAAATGACCTATTCGATCAAATGACCTTTCGGTCAAATGACCTATTCGGTCAAATGACATATTCGGTCGAATGACTTATTCGGTCAAATGGCCTGTTCGGTCAAATGACCTATTCGGTCAAATGACTTATTCGGTCAAATGACTTATTCGGTCAAATGACTTATTCGGCCAAATGATCTATGCAGCCAAATGACCTATTCGACCAAATGACCTATTCGACCAAATGACCTATTCGGCCAAATGACCTATTCGGCCAAATGACCTGTTAGGTCAGATGGGTTTCGACCTCATGGTTTGTTCGGTCTAGTGGCATGTCGCCAAAGCACCTTCCCCGTCCGCTAGGATAAGAGACAGCGTAACATAAGCGGCAATGATTTTCACGAACCATGGGGAGAAGGATAACATATTCTCGCATCATTGCTGGTGTCGTAGTTTATCGCACTGTAAGTTCTGCGTATCAAGTAAATGGTGGGGTATTCAGTTGTCACGTGAGTGAGTGAGAAATCCGAATCCTGATTATAGTTATCTGTTTACCTTTGACTAACTTTAGTGCTATGATGTTGTCTTGTTTAGCAAGATACCTGTGTGATTTTGATGTCCTGTGCACAGAAATTTTGTTCAGAAGCTTTTTTTTAATGGTTTTTTAACAGGTTTTTTTTAATGTGTTGAATGTGTCATCTATTTCGATTTTGAACTGATTTGTCGGAAAATGGTTCAGAATAGATAGTCGGCAATGAAATGATAAAATGCATTTGGACATCTTTCTTGTGCCTGAAGGTCAAAATTTGGACATAAACAATAGTGTCTGCAATTTTATCGTGTACCTACCAGGAATCGTAGCTCTCATTCATTCTCATGAGCAGAGAATGCTCCCGCACCTCACGCTGATTTTCGCCTAGAAATCGGTTTGCGGGAAAAGAAAAATGGTCTGATAAGAGATAACCATGCCTCACCACCAGTAGTGCCGCCAAAAAAGGATTTGCACGTTTTCTCACCAATTGCAAAAAGAGTAACCTTTATGAAACAAACAACTTAATCCTTACATGCAGTCGATGTGGTAGTATGGCTATAATGACCGCATCCCATCCCCTTTTTTTGTTGATGTTCTAGGTTCGATTCCCGTTGCGGTTATAACATTTTTGTAATTGCTTTCCGAAAATTTTCGCGAAAAGTGAGTGAAGCCTAAAAGTGATGAAACGAAAAAAGAAATTCATCAAATCGGCAGGATTTTCACTTATCTTCCAGGTTTGCTCTAAAGAAAAGAGGGGTGGGAGAAAGATGTTTCTCACTACAAACTCCGAAAAAAGATTCTCCTCCGACCCAAAAAACGCTTGATTTCGTCTAATCAAAACGAAAAGTACGAACCCTGGTAACTACACACCAGATTGGTTGCGTTTGTCACTGCTTTGCCTTTTAGTAACGGAGTTGCATCATAGTAGGCTGATATTTGTGCAATCTCAGAATTCAGCTTTGCATGTTTTGTGCGTTGTTTTTATTGTTGTTTTCTAATTTCTTTGCAGCGATAAAGAGACAAATCATCCCGTGCAGTGCCCTATTGAAACGTTCCACGATGCGTCTTGCAGCTATGGGATGAACGGGCTACTATTGTCTATCCGGAAGAAAGTTAGAACGCTTTTTATACCGAAGTTGGATTTTTCTCCAGATACAGTCAACTTTCCCAACTTCGGAAGTAGTGCGCTGGATTCACCTAAAGATGCGCTAAACAATGCATAAATACGTTTGACAGATAAAACATCGGAAGAAAGTTCGGTTTAGAAGTCCCGACTAGAGATGTAGTAAAATCCCGATTAATCGATTAGTTACTAATCGATTACTCTTGATTCTTGTCGATTATTGAATCGATTAATCATTGTATAGTAATCGATTCAAAATTAATCGATTATCACAACGATGAAAAAATTTGCGACCTCTCTAGTCCCGACTTCCGAGTTTTAAGTTGATGGTAGGACGACAATATCTGTAAGCAGCGGGTAAATGCATTTTATTGGCTTAAGTCAGAAGATTTCTTTGGAGAATTTCATAAAAACATTCCGCCAAGGCCACCACTGTTTTTATCTTTGTTTTATTCTTCAATGACTTTTAAATGCGAATAAAAATAAATGTAGAAACAGAATTCGATTTTATTTTATTCTACCAGATTTTTGTCTACTATTTCATCAGCTTCCGTCAGCGGCATACAACCGTAAGCTTATTTGCAAAATATTATAACATCCAAATCAACATGGATTTTTCATACAAATACGAACATTTTTGCAAAATCGAAACATAGAAATGGAATCAATTTTGAATAGCTCCAGACAACCACAACTCCGTTCGAGTCCCGAATGAGAACTCAGGAAAAAACGATTCTCACTCATGCTTGCCAGTCCGGCGACACCGCAACCGCATGGAAGAAAACAAAATCATCATACAGAAAGCATTTTTATATTCCACCGTCGTATGTAAATTATTCATGCCCCTTTTCCTTCGGTTCGATCCTGGAGCCAAGACACCAGCAATCAGCCATCCACCCAAAGAACTAACCGGGCGAACCATTTTCCTACAGTTTTCTCCCCAGAAGTACCCACCACAGGGAAATGGTGAATGTCACTTACAAACATTGTTACGTTCTAGACCAATTGGATCGTTCTAGTTTTATGCAAAATCGAACTGGGTGTTATCTTTTGTATGACTTTAGATTCGATAAGTTTCTTTAAATTCAGTCAACTTTTGTTGTAATAAGTCACAGAGATCAAACTGATCTGGTGGAAAAACAATTGAAACAAAGCTCGACTTCAAAATATGCACAATGTAATGAATCGCATTATTTGAAGAGTATCCGTACTCCATGCTCCTGAGTGTCGAAAGACGCCAAATTGCAAGTTTCTTCTCCCAACAAAGCCATACTCACGTCTTTCGAAAAAAAAAGTTCTCTACCGTTTCGGTGTCGTCGTCGTCGTCGTCGTCAGAGCATGGCTCCATTTTCATTTGTATTCTAATCAACAGTTTGCGAAAATGAAAGAATTCTACCCCCTCCTGTCGCACTATTTTCCTCCTTCCGTTCCATCCCTGCCGGAATATGGTGCCGTAAATTGCTCAGAAGGCAGGTCAGGGAGTTCGGTTCGAACTGGACAATGGATATGTTGACCGCCATCAGATTACAAGTCAACTGGACCCGTCGTGTGTTCGATGCTCCGATCGAATGTCCTCCGGTGCGGGTTGTAATGTTCCGATTTTCGGTTTCTCCACCAAAGTAAGGTGTCCTAACTATCAAATATTGAGAAAAACATCGTTGGCAAAGCACTATGCATCCCGGTGAAGCTCATTCCGAGCAAGATTCGAATTGAGCTCTGAATATTTCATTCTTCCGAATCCATGGACTTCCGGCCAGCATTTAGTTATTTTGCTTTTTTTGCTTGCTAACATTCAGGCATGAGGTTGTTGTTTGGAGGATGGCGTCTGTTGGTTTTATATATCCTTGACTTTATTTTTTCTACCCATCATGCTGATGCTGCTGAAGAATAAGAAGCGGCATCAGAGGCTTTTCCTCACTTTGATACATATTTAATATGGAATGGATGCCGACAAATTGAGTTGGATTTCTGTGGATTTTTGCTTTGGTTTGGGTTCACCACATCGATTGGTTGTTGATTCTATTGCAACTCAACATCTTTTTGTTTGCTACAATAATTAAGTAAACCATTGCATAGGTTTAAATTTTTCAAATATTCAACGAAAACCCATTTAGATTATCAATATGTCGTCCAACCATCAAGTAAAGTTTTGCTCATCGAATTCTAGATGCGAGATTACACAAGAATGGAATTCAATCAATTGGAAAATCTATTAAAACTTTGAAAATTTACCGACATACCTTTCACCGAGTTCATACCGAAGGACATTGCCACCCCTATCACGGGTATGTGTGATGCCATAACGAAACTTTGCGCCAATTTTTCCACATATTCGCCAAGCTATTGAGCGTGGTTCATCGTGCACGCCATGACGGACGGGAATAGCAACGACGGTGAAACCATTCATCGATGGAGTAGTGATCGGCTTTATTGTGGAAAGTTTTTACTCTTAGCCCATTTTTTACCGGTCCACCAATGGGTGCCATCTACTAGTCGAATAGAGCATGCAGACGGTTAGCATTTATTTGAACAGCGTCGATCTTAGGGACCCTGGCAGTCAATGCAAAAAATAAGGAATCGGCGCCCATAAATAATTATTTTATTTAGTGCAATCTTTTATTTGGTCGTCAACCTGATTTTAATATGAGTATGTACTTGTGCATGTTGGCGCGACCATCCCAAGGACCCGAATTTTCTAACAGAGGGGAGGGAGAGAAATTGACTATTTTAAACAATGGTGCTTTTAATATTTTCCATTTATTTACGCCTCTCCCACACAAACACATGTGCCAACACTAGGCCATCCGACAGATGGTATTGGCTCTGCAATCAAACCGAGCTCATTGATTGAATCTTCGATAATGATGATAATAATAGGAGCAAAAAGTTCGCCTTTCCCCCATGAACGAAGCGAGGTATTTCGGTGGAGGTTTTCTTTCGACAGACACTACGAGGCAATGTCTAGAATTTTGTAGTCTAGTCATGTCCTGTCATTTACGTTCGTTCCTTTCTTATATAGATTCGAAACCGAAAATGCTTACGTTATACTTCTTTGTATTCCTTCTGCATATTTTTTTTGTTTGTATTATGATTGGTTTTGGACAACGAAAGAACTGTAGAAAATAGTTTTTTTCAAATTCGGCATGTAGAAAAAGTTTATCCGTGGACATACTTTTTTTTTGCGAATAAGGACATGCGTTTAGATTCGGTTTGATGAGGCCCCAAATACAGTTTCAAAATGCGTTCGTTATGATATCCAGCGCTGAATCCAAAAAACTGCACTTCATATAAATTTCTTCCAAGGATTTGAACCCGCGCAAGAACTTTGCAATTTATTTCACTTTAAAATAAAATCCACTCAACTCGAGAACCTCCACTACTAAAAACTGGAGATCACTTATTTGGATACAAACTTCCCTCGCTATACATAAGATCTTCAACTGAGGATCCAGTCGGCGCAGCATTGTGATCACCGCCATCAGTACAGATGCTAATGATATTCTGATTTTTTGCCGATGACTCATAGCTGGAAACCCATTCTGGTTTCAAAGCTCTATTTTCTACTACTAATTCCACTGACAACTGTCGAAAATTCAGCGCACGTTGAAGCAAGTTCCAAAGTTGATCTTCGAACAGGCATTGACTACTTTCGAAGCTATCCAGTTTTTCTACGTACAAATCCAATAAACTTGTGAAAAATTCCGTGAGTTGTTCGGTGATCAAATGTAGATATTGGCGACAGCTCTTTCGGATGTAACTTTCCTGTCGAGAACAGTCGAAGAGTTTGATTCATACGCTTCACGTGCAAAGGCGAGAGAAGAATAAGAAGAATATGAGGCTCGGAAGCCCCCTTTCGAGAGGCTCGGAAGCCTCCTTTCAAGAGACCAGGAAGCCTCCTTTCAAGAGGCCCGGAAGCCTGCTTTCAAGAGGCCCGGAAGCCTGCTTTCAAGAGGCCCGGAAGCCTCCTTTCAAGAGGCCGGAAGCCTCCTTTCAAGGGCCCGGAAGCCTCCTTTCAAGAGGCCCGAAGCCTCCTTTCAAGAGGCCCGGAAGCCTCCTTTCAAGAGGCTCGGAAGCCTCCTTCCAAGAGGCCCGGAAGCCTCCTTCCAAGAGGCTCGGAAGCCTCCTTCCAAGGGGCTCGGAAGCCTCCTTCGAAGAGGCTCGGAAGTCGTCTTTCCAAAGGCTCGGAAGCCTGCCTTCAAGAGGCTCAGAACCTTCCTTTCAACAGGCCCGGAAGCATCTTTTCAAGAGGCCCGGAAGCATCTTATAAAGAGACCCGGAAGCTTCCTTTCAAGAGGCCCGGAAGCCTCCTTTCAATAGGCCCGGAGGCCTGTTTTCAAGAGGCTCGAAAGCCTCCTTTCAAGAGGCCCGGAAGCCTCCTTTCAAGAGGCCTGGAAGCCTCCTTTCAAGAGGCTCAGAAGCCTCCTTTCAAGAGGCCTGGAAGCCTCCTTTCAAGAGGCTCAGAAGCCTCCTTTCAAGAGGCTCGGAAGCCTCCTTTCAAGAGGCTCAGAAGCCTCCTTTCAAGAGGCCTCGGAAGCCTCCTTTCAAGAGGCTCGGAAGCCTCCTTCAAGAGGCTCGAAGCCTCCTTCAAGAGGCTCAGAAGCCTCCTTTCAAGAGGCTTGGAAGCCTCCTTTCAAGAGGCCTGGAAGCCTCCTTTCAAGAGGCTTGGAAGCCTCCTTTCAAGAGGCTCAGAAGCCTCCCTTTCAAGAGGCTCGGAAGCCTCATTTCAAGAGGCTTGGAAGCCTCCTTCAAGAGGCTCGAAGCCTCCTTCAAGAGGCTCAGAGCCTCCTTTCAAGAGGCTCGGAAGCCTCCTTTCAAGAGGCCTGAAGCCTCCTTTCAAGAGGCTTGGAAGCCTCCTTTCAAGAGGCTCGGAAGCCTCCTTCAAGAGGCTCAGGAAGCCTTCTTTCAAGAGGCTCGGAAGCCTCCTTCAAGAGGCTCGGAAGCCTCCTTTCAAGAGGCTCCAGGCCTCCTTTCAAGAGGCCTGGAAGCCTCCTTTCAAGAGGCTCGGAAGCCTCCTTTCAAGAGGCCTGGAAGCCTCCTTTCAAGAGGCTCAGGAAGCCTCTTTCAAGAGGCTCAGTAGCCTTCTTCAAGAGGCTCAAGCCTCCTTTCAAGAGGCTCCAGCCTCCTTTCAAGAGGCCTGGAAGCCTCCTTTCAAGAGGCCTGGAAGCCTCCTTTCAAGAGGCTCAGAAGCCTCCTTTCAAGAGGCTCGGAAGCCTCCTTTCAAGAGGCTCAGAAGCCTCCTTTCAAGAGGCTCAGGCCTCCTTTCAAGAGGCTCAGAAGCCTCCTTTCAAGAGGCTCAGAAGCCTCCTTTCAAGAGGCTCGGAAGCCTCCTTTCAAGAGCTCAGCAGCCTCCTTTCAAGAGGCTCCGGCAGCCTCCTTTCAAGAGGCTCGGCAGCCTCCTTCAAGAGGCTCTGGAAGCCTCCTTTCAAGAGGCTCAAGCCTCCTTTCAAGAGGCTTGGAAGCCTCCTTTCAAGAGGCTTGAAGCCTCCTTTCAAGAGGCTTGAAGCCTCCTTTCAAGAGGCTTGGAAGCCTCCTTTCAAGAGCTTGAAGCCTCCTTTCAAGAGTCTTGGAAGCCTCCTTTCAAGAAGTTTGGAAACCTCCTTTCAAGAAGCTTGAAAACCTCCTTTCAAAAGGTTTGAAAGCCTCCTTTCAAGAGGCTTGGAAGCCTCCTTTCAAGAGGCTTGGAAGCCTCCTTTCAAGAGGCTTGGAAGCCTCCTTTCAAGAGGCTTGGAAGCCTCCTTTCAAGAGGCTTGGAAGCCTCCTTTCAAGAGGCTTGGAAGCCTCCTTTCAAGAGGCTTGGAAGCCTCCTTTCAAGTGGCTGGAAGCCTCCTTTCAAGAGGCAGAAGCCTCCTTTCCAAGAGGCTCAGAGCCCTCCTTTCAAGAGGCCTCAAAGCCTCCTTTCAAGAGGCTCAGCCTCCTTCAAGAGGCCCGGAAGCCTCCTTTCAAGAGGCCTGGAAGCCTCCTTTCAAGAGGCTCGGAAGCCTCCTTTCAAGAGGCTCGGAAGCCTCCTTTCAAGAGGCTCAGGCCTCCTTTCAAGAGGCCCGGAAGCCTCCTTTCAAGAGGCTCAGGCCTCCTTTCAAGAGGCTCAGGAAGCCTCCTTCAAGAGGCTCAGGAAGCCTCCTTTCAAGAGGCTCAAGCCTCCTTTCAAGAGGCTCAGGAAGCCTCCTTTCAAGAGGCTCGGAAGCCTCCTTTCAAGAGGCTCAGAAGCCTCCTTCAAGAGGCCTGGAAGCCTCCTTCAAGAGGCCTGGAAGCCTCCTTTCAAGAGGCTCCAGCCTCCTTCAAGAGGCCTGGAAGCCTCCTTTCAAGAGGCCCGGAAGCCTCCTTTCAAGAGGCTCAGGCCTCCTTTCAAGAGGCTCAGAAGCCTCCTTTCAAGAGGCTCAAGCCTCCTTTCAAGAGGCTCGGAAGCCTCCTTTCAAGAGGCTGGAAGCCTCCTTTCAAGAGGCTCGGAAGCCTCCTTTCAAGAGGCTCAGCCTCCTTTCAAGAGGCTCAGGAAGCCTCCTTTCAAGAGGCTCAAGCCTCCTTCAAGAGGCTCAGGAGCCTCCTTTCAAGAGGCTCAGGGAGCCTCCTTTCAAGAGGCCAGGAGCCTCCTTTCAAGAGGCTCAGGAGCCTCCTTTCAAGAGGCTCAGGAGCCTCCTTTCAAGAGGCTCAGGAGCCTCCTTTCAAGAGGCTCAGGAGCCTCCTTTCAAGAGGCTCAGGCCTCCTTTCAAGAGGCTCAGGAGCCTCCTTCAAGAGGCTCAGGAGCCTCCTTTCAAGAGGCTCAGGAGCCTCCTTCAAGAGGCTCAGGAGCCTCCTTTCAAGAGGGCCGGGAAGCCTCCTTTCAAGAGGCTCGGGAAGCCTCCTTTCAAGAGGCTCGGGAAGCCTCCTTTCAAGAGGCTCGGGAAGCCTCCTTTCAAGAGGCCTCGGGAAGCCTCCTTTCAAGAGGCTCAAGCCTCCTTCAAGAGGCCTGGAAGCCTCCTTTCAAGAGGCTCAGGAAGCCTCCTTTCAAGAGGCTCGGAAGCCTCCTTTCAAGAGGCCTGAAGCCTCCTTTCAAGAGGCTCAGAGCCTCCTTCAAGAGGCTCAGAAGCCTGCCTTCAAGAGGCTCAGAAGCCTCCTTTCAAGAGGCTCGGAAGCGTCCTTTCAAGAGGCCTGAAGCCTCCTTTCAAGAGGCTCGGAAGCCTCCTTTCAAGAGGCTCGGAAGCCTCCTTTCAAGAGGCTCGGAAGCCTCCTTTCAAGAGGCTCGGAAGCCTCCTGTCAATTTTGTCAACTCTGTCAATTTAGTCAATTTAGTCAATTTAGTCAATTTTGTCAATTTTGTCAATTTTGTCAATTTTGTCAATTTTGTCAATTTTGTCAATTTTGTCAATTTTGTCAATTTTGTCAATTTTGTCAATTTTGACAATTTTGTCAATTTTGACAATTTTAACAATTTTGACAATTTTGACAATTTTGTCAATCTTGTCAATTTGTCAATTTTGTCAATTTTGTCAATTTGTCAATTTTGTCAATTTTGTCAATTTTGTCAATTTTGTCAATTTTGTCAATTTTGTCAATTTTGTCAATTTTGTCAATTTTGTCAATTTTGTCAATTTTGTCATTTTTGTCAATTTTGTCATTTTTGTCATTTTTGTCATTTTTGTCATTTTTGTCATTTTTGTAAATTTTGTAAATTTTGTAAATTTTATAAATTTTGTAAATTTTGTCAATTTTATAAATTTTGTAAATTTTGTAAATTTTGTCATTTTTTAATTTTTGTCAATTTGATGAATTTTGTCATTTTTGTCAATTTTGTCAATTTTGTCAATTTTGTCAATTTTGCCAACTGGAGCTTGGCCTGTTCGCAAGGCTACTATTGACCAAAAAGCGTTTTCATTCATTCTTTAAAAATAATGTTTTCTTTTCATATTTCCCATTTTATTAAAATTCAAAGACCGCTAATTTTTCTTTTTATATATTTTTTAGCTTTCGAAATAATTTTCAATTTTTAAAATTATTTTCGTTAGATCCATTCTATTCCTGCATCCAAAAAACGTGATAGTTTCCAAAAAATGTGCTCCACAGCAACCCGACAGCTCAGTTAAAAGGCAAGCGTTCGTCCGTAGATGAGCTGCCATCCAGCAGATGAAGGACTAAAACGACCTGCCAGCTTGTATCATAGTCTGGCGAATATTATGGAGGGGACCGGTGCCGCGTTTGAAAAATTGTCCTCGATGTAGTTTTTTCCTCAATTTTGCTCGACATTTGGCGACGTGACACGAATCCATATCGATCATATTGCCATCAATCGCTGCGGCGGACGTTTTCTGGCGGGGGCCAGGAAACGCACACGTTGGGGACATTTTGCCTCCGAATGCCTCCTGTCGGGTTCGACGAATGTGGCGATGAACCGAGAAAGAGTCGAGTCTGTGCCGGTCCTTTGCGTACTACTCACCCAATGTGTGGTACGAAGACAAAGGGACATAAAAAATTATGTGAGTTGGTCCTGGGAGGTGAAAGCGCTACCGGGGCCGGGTGGAGAAAGGGTGATGCAGAAAGCGTCAGGCTTTGTGTGCTGAGGGACCTAATGGAACTGAAAAATTTATGATTTGATGTGCCAGAAGTGACAGTTGTGACTGAAAGGTTCAAAGCTTTGTGTGTTGAAGGGGTTGCTTTCGTCGTTTTGTATCCGTTTGTATGGAAGATGCGGGGGAGGCTTGTTCATTGTTTGGCTGCGCTGGCCAATCGCTTCCGGTACAGCAACAGCTTGTGCTTTTATACGCTCAAGGTGGGACATAACTCGGTGATCGATTTAACATTGAGCCGATGAAGCCTCCATCGCGAATGCATTACTTCGAGGAAGCTGAATACAGAATCTTTAAACCATAAAAATACAGTTTCACGGCAGCGCGTTGTTGTTGGATTGTGGCATCGGCCGTTTGAGCTATCAAATAATGTGGGTTCGTTTCCGGAAGAGCAAACACTTTTTGCTTCGTTTCAAAAGAAAGCGTTGGAATTCAAACGGATTCGTAAGACACTGAGCACTGACTGGAATCATTGGCGTAGCGACGAGTAGCAAATGGATCAAACGACCAGGGTAGACCATCGTCAGCGTCGCTTATTTTTCCATCATCTTACGGTGGATAATAAAAAAAAAGCATCAAACTATCAAGCGTATCTTCAAAGGGTCGAATGCTGTGGTCTTGGATCTAAGATTCTACAGGTTGGAGTTCTGAAGATGACGACAGTCTGAAACAGAGGTTATACAAAGGTAAAGCTACATATGTGCATGTCAAGCTATGGATTCACATAATGTATTTTACACAAAACTGTGTTTCACCATTTGAGACTTTCATTTAAATGCATTTTTTGTTTTCACAAATGGTTTGAAATTTCGTCTTGAATATAATTTCCGTTGTTTGCATATTTCAATTGATACCAATCTTAAATTCTCTTGCAGATTTTTTTTGCATTAGTTTCATGTTTTAGTAAATTAAAATGAAATTTAAATAAGAAAAAAAAAATCCACTTGCTGATGCGATTTCCTTTGAATTTGAAATCGGTATTCAACGGAGCCCAATCTCGAAAGATTGTTCAACATTTCGTGAAACTTTGGCCACTAATTCTATTGGGACTCTTTGAACTTGCTGGAGTTTCAAATCTTCTCCAGGAAAGCAGAACTTTTCCCTCGGAATTGGATGATCAAATTGACTGGAGATAAACTTCCCACTTGCCTGGCAGTAAAGCAGTCAATGCTATCACACATTGGGGAATTCTACTATGTGCGTCTTTCAGCTTGTTGGATGGATGAGGTACGAATCGGAACTTCACCTGCTGCATCACATTCATTCGGGATGGTTAAAATACTTGTGCTGCAAAAGTCGGTAAAACAAAGAGAATTTCCAACCGGCTCCCATCGGTCTCTAATTCAATTGCTGTTCGGTTGAATGGAATATTTAATTCAATGTCAATATGCTCGATGTTTTCCAGCGTACGGAAAATGCGAACGTGCCGGTAATTAAGACTGACAGAAGCTGGAGCCACTTGCTTACGCAGCTTAGGAAATCCGCAAGGAATTATTCTAATTTATTGCCAACATCGGAACATTTTTTCAATAACGTCTGCAGTAAATTCTCGTGTTTGTTCGAGCTGATTCCTTCTTGATTACGGTAAACTCCTAAATGAACCACGTATTTCCCGAGCGAGGGTGGAAAACACGAGAACATCGTTGTAATCGAAAATTCCTTCGATTGGATCTCCCCAATTTCGCCGGTGCCAATTTTCACACTCAATTTCCGAGCGTTGGCTTCTCGTGATGTGCAGCAGCGCAGCGCACACGAACCGACCGACGTCGGACGCCGCAGACAAAGGATTCCTAGGAGTTCCTTCAATTTATCTTGAAGAGCACTTGACTACTTTTCCTGGCTTTCGCATTCTTAGCATCAACAGTTCCACCAGAAAGAATGGAAGGCGAAAAAAAAACTCAACCGCAGTCAAAAGTCACGAAATGAGTTTGTTGCTGCCTTCTGCCAGCGTTGTTCTTTGGGGGAAGAATATGCACGTATGTGTGCGTGCACTTTAGGGTGATCCCAAAATTCAAAAGTGATAAAAGTCAACTGCTCTAATCATCTTAATTAGTAAAAAATCATAGTTTTTATTTTGAATGAAACACAGTTTATGTGAATGATTTTTTTTCTATTGCGCAGCTGAGCATTCTGCTCATCAATGAACTTGTCAGATACACCCCAGTGCACACTATTCTATCCCAGCTATGAAAAATGGGAAAGACTGTCTGATCAACAATTGGCTAACGATAGCCCCCCGATAGCGGCAAATACTGCAGAGGTTGGGAAAACAATCTATTTCTCAATAGCATCCCTCACCCTCACCGCCTTGCTTGGATTCGGAACAGAAGAAGCACCATCCTGGCATTGTGCTCCACCATCGTCCACAAAGCGTGAATTTTTCATGTGCACTCACTCACCGCAGTCAGTGTCCGTTGTCCGGGAATGGACGAGGGCACACGTAGCCATACCACTTCCGAGTCGGTTCCGAACGCTGATTGCGAATCGGAAGAATTTCCTTTGCATGAATGCTTACCTAAAAAGTGGAAGAGAGAAGGAAAAAAACGTGTGATTATTATCAATGTTTTCCGATGGAGGGAAAACGCAGAGAATGAGGAAAATTAAAGGGAAACCTCAAAGAAGATAAATTTTCCCATTATCATTCGAGAGTGGCTCTGGGTGGAGATGGTCCTATATAAAGTGGGTAGAGAGCTGTAAGAGGTGGCATTCCGTAAAATCTATAACCGTGAAAAGAGGTTTAAAACTGCAAATCATCCTTTTGATTGATTCGGTCCGATTTGGTCATAGATTTGAACTTTTTGACTTACATGGATGTGTTTGAATGGTATTTTATTTCACAGTGCTGAGTACCCGACCAGTTAGCCCTAACAAAATTATATCCAGCTTTGTCGCGTCGCAGCATTCGTGCAATAATAAAAGTGATAGTTGTGCGAGGCTTCCGTTTTGAATGGGGTGCGAGTACTTTTAAATTTGAATTCCGTGATGAATGTCCTTAAATGACTTTAACCATTTTGTATTTTAATATTGGGGAACCAATAAAAAAATACAATATGTTTCAAGTACTATCATTGGATTTGTTTTGATTATTGCTTGCTACCCGACCAGGAGATGGTGAAAAATTTATATCAAAACTTTTCATAACAGAGGTTCAGGTTGTTATAAAACATGTAACATTAGTAGTTAAAATGACAAAAATTGTAACAAAATTTCTTCCAGCTTTACTGGTTACTATCTAAGATCTTTTCGGCGGAAACATATAGGAATTTATATCATTGCCGATGCTAATAACAAATTGAAAGACAGACTTCCAGAAGAAACGTGGAAACAAGAAACAAGAATAAGATACAATAAGAATACAATACGAGATGGTGGCTTCTATTCACCGAATTCCGTATCGGTTTCTGATTAGTCCTGTTTATGACTTTCAGGCGATTCCATGTTTGCAAATAGCTTTGTAAATAAATGGAATATTGCAAAATCCAATAAACTTCAAAATACACCAATAAAGCGCACAGTTTTTGTATTGCCTCCCAGCGAAAAAAAAATCATTCCTGACAAACATGACAAACAGAAATCAATATAATTTGGGCCAACCATCAACCGAATAGCAAATGATTCGTCGTAATTTTGATTGCCAGAAATCAATCTTCGGCAACCTACGTATAGGACTTCATTCCATCGGAAAGAAATAAATCAAGAGTTTTCGCCGCTCCGTTCGACTGTTCGGCCGTCCAATCGAAAGCGGTTTTCCCCACACTTTATAACGAATGGAATTGCGATCGACTGACTCCTTTGGCATTAATCATCCGGGTCACGTACAGCTCATCACGGCCATCTTTTTTCTTCTTCCTTTGCCGACGGTCTTCACCCTGTGTCAACATTGCTGCGATGCCCCCCCCATACCAGTGCCAGTGTCCCTCTTCACAGCAACCGAACCATTCAAAGGGAACACCAACCTCAAGAATATCGATTCTCGCAAATCGAATTGAGGCATAAGATTCGGAAAATAATTATCAAATTAGAATATCGACAACACAAATCCCCCGGTGGTAGTGGGACTTCAACCGCTCGGTGTCAGCCAGTTTCTCGCTTTCGTCCTATTAGAGAGAACCGACCAACAACAACCACGTTCGGCTTCATATTCCATTCATCAATTCCGGGTGCCAATTTTCTCGGGAGGATTCCGTTTAATCGTTTTCCTTTTCTCTTCGTGGAAAATGTTCGAATGCTGCTAAAGAGCCGATCCTTTTGAACTCCCCAACGGGGTCGCCTCTGCATAATCATCATCGGCATCAACGGCAGCAGCAGCATCGTCGGGCGTCGTCATCTTATATCTTCTTTTTTTTTGTGTGGGCTTTCCATTCTTTTCATATTAATGCGGCTTAGCGATAGGGAAGTGGCGAGAGAGTGGACGATACCGCGCAAAGTGAGCCAACCACAAAATGACTTTTCCTTCCTTCCGGACGAGGCCGGCTCTGACGCGTCCCGGGACTGCTCCGGCTGTGGCCAGTCAGTTTTGGTTTTTAACAGGGTGGGGTGCTTGTTCTGTTCTAGCTAGATAAAAATTGTTAGACCCTCCTTTTTCAGATTTTTGACATCCAGTTGCTGACGCTATGTTGTAACAAAAAGAGGGAACACACTTTTACAAATTACTTCTGGAAGCGTTTGCAAGTGAGGTTTTCGAGTTGTTTTGGATTTCATCCTACCAAACCAACCCATAAGTAGGGTTCATACTGCCTGATCTTTGATCATGAGGTCAAAAACTGCCACATGCTTTTGTACCAACTGAAAAACCATGCTTCTCCATTTGCTGTGTGGCCGATGTTCCAATGTGTCAACTTGAACCCGGACAACTAATTGAAAACTTGGTCCAGACCGAAGAGAGCTAAATTTATTCTGCTTCGGAAACAAGCCAATCAGCTCCATTGCCGCCTTACCGGAGTTGTCGACATTCATAAGGCCTGAAGCAAGCTTTTATTCCTAGCATTAATTAATCGGCAACTCTGTTTACTGAGATGCAAATTATGCAATTCTAATGGCGCTGCAATTGTCGCCCTCAATCTTTTTGAAATTGGAATTCATTAACAAAAAACTGTCGGATGTCATCTTAACTCGTACAAAAAGGGGCAAACCCATTCGGCCGAAAGCCATTTGGCCGAATGCCACTAGGCCAAACAGACCATTAGGCCGAAACCCATCTGGCCAAAAGTCATTTGGCTGAAAGGGTCGTTTGGCCAGAAGGGTCATTTGGCCGAAAGGGTAATTTTGCCGAAAGGGTTGTTTGGCTGAAAGGGTCGTTTGGCCGAAAGGGTCATTTGGCCGAATGGGTCATTTGGCCGAAAGGGACATTCGGCCGAAAGGGTCATTAGACTGAAGAAGTCATTTGGCCGAAAGGGTCGTTTGGCCGAATAGGACATTTGGCCGAATAGGTCATTTGGCCGAATAGGTCATTTGAAAAGTGAGAAAGCAATGAGAAGAGAGACGTCTCACTTCTCACTCTTCATTTTTCTCTTCTCACTGTAAAAAGCAAGAAGCGCGAAATGAGTAGTGAGACGTCTCACTACTCCCTTCGTACTACTCACTTTTCACAGTGAGAAGTAAGAAATGGGGAGTTAGAAGTGAGACATCTCACTTCTCACTCCTCATTTTTCACTTCTCGATGTAAAAAGTGAGAATCGCAAAGTTAGTAGTGAGACGTTTCACTACTCACTTCGCGCTCCTCCTTTTGAGAAGTGAGGCATCTGCGAAGTGGGTAGTGAGACGTCTCACTATTCATTTCGCACATCTAACTTTTTACAATGAGAAGAGAAAAATTAAGAGTGAGAAGTGAGACGTCTCTCCTCTCATTCCTAATTTCTCACTTTTCAAATGAACTATTCGGTCAAATGTCCTATTCGGCTAAATGACCCTTCTGGCCAAACGACCCTTTCGGCCAAATGACCCTTTCGGCTAAATGAACCTTTCGGCCTAATGACCATTTCGGTCAAATAACTCTTTCGGCCAAATGACCCTTTTGGCTAAATGACCTAAATGACCCTTTCGGCCAAATGACTCATTCGGCCAAACAACCATTTCGGCCAAACGACCCTTTCGGCCTAAAGACTCTTTCGGCCAAATGACCCTTTCGGCCAAACGACCCTTTCGGCCTAATAACCTTTTCGGTAAAACGACCATTTCTGTCAAATGACCCTTTCGGCTAAATGACCTAAATGACCCTTTCAGCCAAATGACCCTTTCGGCCAAATGACCCTTTCGGCCTAATGACCATTTCGGTCAAATCGCGCGTAATTTTTGAAAACGTTGTATGTCCAAATGAGAGACTCTCTTTCATTACGCTCTCTTTCACTAATATCTAAGCTAGTTTTGCATTTATTGCATTATTTCCACCTCAACACACTAGACAAAGTAATTTTCTTCAGATCTCTGCTTAAAAGTCCGATGTTAATTTTAGTAGGGTTTCGTAATAATCGAAAGAAAAAGTAAACAAAAAGAGCTTCTCTTTTGGACTTACGACGTTTTCAAAAATCACGCGAGAAATGACTCTTTCGACCAAATGACCCTTTTGCCTAAATGATCTAAATGACCCTTCCGGCCAAATGACTCATTCGGCCAAACAACCATTTCGGCCAAATGACCCTTTCGGCCTAAAGACGCTTTCGGACTAATGACCCTTTTGGCCAAACGAACCTTTCGGCCAGATGATACTTTCGGCCTAATTACCCTTTTGGCATAACGACCCTTTCGGTCAAATGACCCTTTCGGCTAAATGACCTAAATGACCCTTTCGGTCAAATGACCCATTCGAAAAACGACCCTTTCGGCTTAAAGACTCTTTCGGCCAAATGACTTTTGGCCAAATGACTTTTGGCCAAATGACTTTTGGCCAAATGACTTTCGGCCAAATGACCCTTTTGGCCAAATGACTTTCGGCCAAACGACCCATTCGGCCAAATGATCCATTCGGTCAAATGACTTTCGGCCTAATGGTATGTTCGACCAAATGGTATATTCGGCCAAACAACATTCGCCCTAGTGGCATTCGGCCAAATTGCTTTCGGGCAAATTACCCTTCCCCGTCAAATTAATATTTTCATCAAAGTGTTGCTGGCCTTATTTAGATATGTAAGTTTCAATTCCTGAAATAAGTTCTTCACTCATTTTTATCAAAATGATCATTTGAAACATATTATTTTTGGCTGAAGGTGAAATTAATGAAATTCCGAATTAAATGTTTTTGCCAAAACTCTGGGTGTTAGAAGGTTAAGTTAACTCTAAAAAAATAGCTTCTGCCTCAAATAACGCTATTTATTAATATTATTAATAAAATGAAACCTCTAATATCCGTCTATTGGACTATTTGTTCTATCAACCTTTTGTCTCTTCGATCTTTTGTCTTTTTGATCCAGTTATTTTATCAACCTTCTTTTCCTTTAACTTTTTGTCATTTTTTCGTCCTTTTTTCCCTTCAAGCTTTTGTCATTTCGACTTTTTGTCCTTTCGACCTCTTGTCCTTCGACCTTTTGACACAGATTCCTTCATACTACAAGGCCAGTGCGGATATCAGAAAGGAGTGCGTATTAAATCAATATTTAGAGCCTGACCTGGGACAAATTTCTTGTCACTAACGCATGGTACTCACTCTTGATTTTCTGATTTTCTGATTTTCTGATTTTCTGATTTTCTGATTTTCTGATTTTGTAATTTTCTGATTTTCTGATTTTCTGATTTTTTGATTTTGGTGATTTTCTGATTTTCTGATTTTCTAATTTTCTGATTTTCGGATTTTCTGGTTTTCTGATTTTCTGATTCTTTGATTTTCTGATTTTCTGATTTTCTGATTTTCTGATTTTCTGATTTTCTGATGTTCTGATTTTCTGATTTTCTGATTTTCTGATTTTCTATTTTTTTAACTTTCGGATTTTCTGATTTTCTAATTTTTTTGATTTTCTGATTTTCTGATTTTTTGATTTTCTTTCTGATTTTCTGATTTTCTGATTTTCTGATTTTCTGATTTTCTGATTCTTTGATTTTCTGATTTTTGATTTTCTGATTTTCTGATTTTCTGATTCTCTGATTCTCTGATTTTCTGATTTTCTGATTTTCTGATTTTCTGATTTTCTGATTTTCTGATTTTCTGATTTTCTGATTTTCTGATTTTCTGATTTTCTGATTCTCTGCTTTTGCGATTTTCTGATTTTCTGATTTTTCGATTTTCTGATTTTTCGATTTTCTGATTTTTCGATTTTCTGATTTTCTGATTTTTCGATTTTCTGATTTTCTGATTTTCTGATTTTCTGATTTTCTGATTTTCTGATTTTCTGATTTTCCGATTTTCCGATTTTCTGATTTTCTGATTTTCTGATTTTCTGATTTTCTGATTTTCTGATTTTCTGATTTTCTGATTTTCTGATTTTCTGATTTTCTGATTTTCAGATTTTCTGATTTTCTGATTTTCTGATTTTCTGATTTTCTGATTTTCTGATTTTCTGATTTTCTGATTTCTGGTTTTCTGATTTTCTGATTTTCTGATTTTCTGATTTTCTGATTTTCTGATTTTCTGATTTTCTGATTTTCTGATTTTCTGATTTTCTGATTTTCTGATTTTCTGATTTTCTGATTTTCTGATTTCTGATTTTCTGATTTTCTGATTTCTGATTTCTGATTTCTGATTTCTGATTTCTGATTTCTGATTTCTGATTTTCTGATTTTCTGATTTTCTGATTTTCTGATTTTCTGATTTTCTGATTTTCTGGTTTTCTGATTTTCTGATTTTCTGATTTTCTGATTTTCTTATTGTCTGATTTTCTGATTTTCTGATTTTCTGATTCTCTGATTTTCTGATTTTCTGATTTTCTGATTTTCTGATTTTCTGATTTTCTGATTTTCTGATTTTCTGATTTTCTGATTTTCTGATTTTCTGATTTTCTGATTTTCTGATTTTCTGATTTTCTGATCTTCTGATTTTCTGATTTTCTGATTTTCTGATTTTCTGATTTTCTAATTTTCTGATTTTCTGATTTTCTGATTTTCTGATTTTCTGATTTTCTGATTTTCTGATTTTCTGATTTTCTGATTTTCTGATTTTCTGTTTTTTGATTTTCTGATTTTCTGATTTTCCGATTTTCTAATTGTCTGATTTTCTGATTTTCTGATTTTCTGATTTTCTGATTTTCTGATTTTCTGATTTTCTGATTTTCTGATTTTCTGATTTTAGATTAAATTTTCTGTTTTCTGTTTTCTGTTTTCTGTTTTCTGTTTTCTGTTTTCTGTTTTCTGTTTTCTGTTTTCTGTTTTCTGATTTTCTGATTTTCTGATTTTCTGATTTTCTGATTTTCTGATTTTCTGATTTTCTGATTTTCTGATTTTCTGATTTTCTGATTTTCTGATTTTCTGATTTTCTGATTTTCTGATTTGCTGATTTGCTGATTTGCTGATTTTCTGATTGTCTGATTTGCTGCTTTTCTAATTTGCTGATTTTCTAATTTGCTGATTTTCTGATTTTCTGATTTTCTGATTTTCTGATTTTCTGATTTTCTGATTTTCTGATTTTCTGATTTTCTGATTTTCTGATTTTCTGATTTTCTGATTTTCTGATTTTCTGATTTTCTGATTTTCTGATTTTCTGATTTTCTGATTTTCTGATTTTCTGATTTTCTGATTTTCTGATTTTCTGATTTTCTGATTTTCTGATTTTCTGATTTTCTGATTTTCTGATTTTCTTCAGATTTCAAATTTCTCATTTCTGATTGCTGATTGCACAAACGCAATTTCAACCAGCCCGTGCAAGCCAACGCCCATCTGCGCTTCGTTAGGGCAGACCCTGGACAGACACCGGAAGGAAGCGGATCGTCGTGGATCTTCTGTGCAAAGTTTTTTGCATCCCTGTGCCCTGGCCTGTGCCGAACCGGACTAACGATGACGACGACGACGACAACACGTCGGACGTCGACCGTTGCGGAGTCAGGTAGGTAGCTGGAAAAATGCCTTTTGAATACTAATAAAGTACTTTATGTTTTAGCAATAACGATTGCTCCGAACGGCGATGACTATAGGGCTTGCATTTTTTTTTTCGGTCGAGAACAAGGGCGAGGGCACTCCGATGTGACCGCACTTGAGGGTTCGGATGCTGGATTTTTCCGGAAGCAGTGGCTCTCGGTTCAATGGGAAGGCGGGTAGAAATTTTTCAATTTTAAAGAGTACGTGCAGACTCGTGTGCTCGTTTGTTGATGATGACGATGCAGAAAGATGCACGTTTGAGTGGCTCGTCTCGGACTTTTATTACATTTTGCCCGCATACTCCTTCCTGGTATCGGTAAGGGAGAAAGGTTCAGCATTTACTTTTTCTAGCCAACACCCAAACGAAGTTTTGGCAATGATTACCAAGCTGTTGGTTTTCTGGGGTGACATCCACGATACTATTTCCTTGTTTTCGGCTTAATTTAAATTCGTTAGGTTCGGAAGACATGAAAGTTTTTTTTTCCTTTTACTGTGCCTCCTCCAATCAACGGAAAAGGGACGAAATGAAAAAAAAAGTTGAAAATTTTCCGGAAAGAATAACTCGGCAGTGCAGATAGTCAGGTGACGATGACAAATGGCTTTCCCTACCTCGCTCACAGAGTGGTATTTGAAAAAGCCAAAACTTTCCGGGCCCTGTCGTTCGCGTTTTCCATCCATGTGGCCGTGCGAGGTTGCGTTCTAACTCATTAGAATACATATTTGCTAATGCGAATTATATTGGCTATGGGCGAGGGCAGTCTGGCGCACAAAATGCGAAACAAGGGACTAATTTTGTTTTCCTTTTTTTTTGAGTTTTACGACCGTACAATCTAGAGGACAGTTTGGGGTTTGGCTTGATGAACTCCTGCCATTGTTCAAAACAAAGTTGAGCGGCATTGTGGAACGGTTAATTACGCGAATGCTAGAGCTTTTTCCATGCAAACAAGACGTAATCAGCAATTTGAGGCACGAGAGCTCTCGAAGCCGAAGTTTTAAAAGTTCCGATAGATGTTTAAGTTTTAATTGTTTAGCGAACTTGATACATGTGGGGGAAAAGAGGTAGCTACGACCATAAACAACAAAGTTTGACACTGAAACGTTGAGTAAATGCAGTAAACAGTAATATAATATGGTACTATTATGTCAAAACCATCTCATTATTTTCTGATTTTATAAACGACGTTTACAGTTGCGAATGCCGCTAAAATTGGTCATAGTGTCACTTCCGAACAGGAATCAATAAATGCCATCTGCATTTAAGAACTTCAGTTTAGTAAGTCCACCAAATAATGATCTCAATAGAAATAAAATATCTACTTCATTTGTTATTGTCTCAAGACAAACAATTTGACTGCAATAATGAGCAACTTCAGCTACACTTGACTGCAACCCAATACGATACGGAACTTCAATAACACGGGTCCTTTCACTGAGATGCTCTTCTGAAATTTTGTTCCTATACAAACAAGGGAAATCAATTTTTATTTGCCATTTTGGCCCCGACAAACATTATTGACTATACCCTTTCAACCCACATGCTATATGCAGCAGCAGCAACGTTGCGGTTTCAAGTGAGCATACGCGAAACACAAATATAGGAGCATCCCGTCAGCCATCGAAGAAAAACAAACAACAATTTAAGACCCCGGCTTCTCATGCGTTAGCTGAGTGCACACACTCGGAATCCTTGAGCTCCAACCGCATCGATACAGCGACTCGACTGCTGGTAGGGTGCAAGGATCGTTCAAAAGGGCAAAGCATAAGTGTGCTTCTTCGGCACCCCCCGCCCACGTGCGCGTCCACCGCAATCGGCCTTCACACGAGACAGATGTGCTCCTTATCTTACCATTTGCGGTCGACGCCGCCAAAACGACGACCAAACGAGTGTGTGGGTGTGTGCATTGCCATTCTTTGTTTTTCACCGCCCCAAAGCGAACCGAACGACAAATTTCGACTTTTCTCGAGAGACAATTCCGCATTCTTGAGCAACACATTCCACCCACCCATCCCGATTGCAGCAACAGCAGATTGCTAAGGGAGAGCTGCAAACGGTGCATTTTCCATGCCATTCCGGGTTTTTCGCTAGCTGACTGCTATTTGCACACACACAACTCGTACACAAGAAGCACTTTTGCAAACATTTTAGAAAAGATTTACAAGATCGAAACTTTGGTGCTTCACCGTTCGTTTTGGGAGACTGTGACGTGACGATACTTCGCCAACAACATCATCATCGTCGTCGTCGTCGTCATCCCCAACATCTTGGTCCTCATCATTTCACGTTCAGTGAGTTCGGGTAAAACCACCGAGCAAGTCCTTCGAGGATTGTCAACTCCATTCTCTCTCCCGTAATGTAGCAGAGCGTAAAGTACTTGAAAAGTTTCGAAAATTACTGATACTTAATAAAGTTACTTTACGGTGTGCGGGAACACGAGGACGGTTGCAAGTGACACTCGTAACGGAAGGGGTGGATGGCGGTTCTTCGTCTGTTTGTTTTGAAGGAGATTTGTTCTGTCGTTTCAGTGTGCTGCAGTGGCAGCAGCTACGGTTCGTTGGCTAACCTTGATGATTCGTGTCGTTTGGTTTGGGTTTGACCGGCCATCGCATCGCCATACTTCGTTTGGCATGTGGAGTGAAAATAGTCCCAGCGCCAGGATGGCGATCGATCCAACAACAAAATCCGTACACAAATTTGAATATTGAAATGCACGAAAAAGGCGCCTTTTGATGGCTTTCGTTGGAGCGCAAATTTTATTACATGATTGGCTTGTTTAGCATAAACGGTCGTCATATTTTCGTTATATGGATGCGGAGAGTTAACTCATGGAATCGGTGGTTTGCATATCGATGGAAATGGAATCGGTGTCTTCTATGAATGTTTACCAAAAATAGTGCAAATAGATAAATAATTCATGAGATTCGGAGGTTATAAAATGAGCGGTTCAGATCCGTTGCCGTTGGAGAACAATGCGACAAATGTCAGTTTTATTATTCTGAAGCATACATTTGTCGAAGAACTTAAGACTTCTGTTAAAATGGATCAACTCCAAGATTGGAATAACAATCAACCCCAATATTGGAATATCAAAATTGATCAGAGTGAGATTGAGAGGGTAGAAAATACGATGGAATTCCGGAAAGAATATCCAACTTGCCTAACAGTTGGATGCCATAGATGACGCACAATTGCGTCGAAACTGATGTTTTAAAAAGAAAAAACCAGCCCTGATATCAAAGTTAAACATTCATTAGAAATATTCCAAAGTTTATGTCAAACATAGAATAAGAAATAATCAGCTGATTCAGTGACCTTGACACAGATCAAACTTTCATCTATACGATTGTGTTATTCTTGCTTTAAAACAAAATTTTCGGATCGTATGATTTCTGTCCAGGAACATCGATGCGCTCTGTAGATTACCAGTTCCAGGCAAAATATGATCGATCCGAATGCAATAAACCAAGGGAGAAAATTTCCAAGAAAAAAAATTAAATGTTTTCGGGGGCTCCTTCCCAATGATGCTGAAAAATCAGAGCAGATTGGGTTTCAAAAAAGTGCTCCTAGGTCTAGGAGAGCAGAAATCCTTACAAAGAAAATCTAAATGTTTTCTGGGGCGCCTGTCCAGTAGAGCTGAAACATCAAAATGGATTGGTTTTTCAAAAAAGCGTTCCTACAACGAACTTGGACGATTGCTTTTTTTCCATAATTCCTAAAGTTTCTGCTTGGTTCAGAATAAGTGAGGACTTGAGTCGAGGTTTTATTCGCGTGATGTCGAGACTTATGTCCAATCATCATTCTACAGAATAAAAACCTCATTCATGGTGCGGAGCCGGAGTTGGTTTTCAGACATCAAAATTTAATTGTTTTGTCCCTCGATTTAAAAAAATTGTCTTTCTTTTACTTTTTTTAAATCGTGTAACATTTTCCCCTAAGACGCTCGCAAATAATTATTAATGCTTTGTTCTTGTTTTTTATTTCAAAGTTTGATTTGTCTCTGCCTTCCTGTTTTGTAGTGCTTGTAGCTCTGGCTATCAGGAAGATACAGTAATATCCCAATGAGTTTTGGTGTGATAAAATAGGGAATATGACATAAACGGATTTTTTTTAACTTAGTTCATATGAACCAGTTTATACCGTGGAAAGACAAAATGCGTGAACGGTACCCATTATTTCTTGTCAGGCTTGGCATTGGTCATGACAGTCATTGGTATGCTTAGTTTTTCCTCCTATTGATCGTTATCACTGGTAACAATAATAAGTTTTTTCATTCCTTGATCTTCAGTGGCTCTGACCGTTGTTAGTTTGATGGTCGCGACCGATATGTTCTCCACCTTATATCAATCTATTTAAATATAACCCATGTAAACACTTTTGCTAGAGTTCGCACTTGTTCAATTCGTCATGAAACTAATCAAACTAGAACTAATATATACCAAGATAAAATAATAATAATAATAAATAAAAAAAAAATAATAATAAATAAAATAATAACAACAACAAAACATTGACACTGGAGAATCGAATTTAGAACCTCAAGATCTGCTGGGTTAAACGCTAGCATTTGTACCATTTCAGCTCCGTGAAGGTTGTGCAGCTATGATATGACAAATAAATCACAGGTAACTTTGGCTACATGCGCTAGGTTATCTATTCACTGCATTGAGCTTCGCGACCGTCCTTTATATATCCAGAGAGGGTCGTTCCCTGAAAAACATCGTTCTCGTCATCTATGGTAACGAGACGGCCTCATTCAGATAAACAGATAAATGTTTCCGTCCTGACAACGCGGATTTGTAATTAAACAAGCCTATTGCGATTGAATGATCCTGCAAGTGAAACGTTGGTCTTTATTGTTTGACTATGACTATGAACGGTGATCAATGACAAGCCTGTTTCTTGTCGAAAAGGCTTGTAAAATCCTTGACAGGCACTCAGAAATGATTCATAAAACACCAGATGCGGTAAAAGTTTTTTCATGGAAATCAATGTTGTTTGTGGAGCTATCTATGAAAATAAAAAGAACGAATAAAATGTACATTTTTTTTTGCGAGTGACAAAATCGTGTCGAAAACGTGACAAAATCGGGACGTAATAAAATCGGGTCAACACTGTACTTCCAGTTAAACCAAACCTCGAGCACGCTCCATCTCCATCTTAATGCCAAATGACCGGGTGATCAGCTGAAATTCTCTGATCTCGAATCATAATCCCATTAAACAGTAGATTTGGATGTAAACATCATAATGAATAGTGGCTCCGTTAAGTGTCACACATGCCTGAGCCTACCAAATAAACGTTCCTAGAAGTTTAACAATCCTCATAACGAAATTTGATTGTGTTGATGCGTGTGCACAATAGTGCTGAGACTTCACAGTAGATTTGTTTTCCAAAAAGTGTTTCTAAGAGGGGAAGAAATCCTGACAAGAAAAAATAGAATGTTTTGGAAAGTGTTTGGAATGCTGAAACTTCAGAGTATTTTTTTTAACGGCATTTCTTAGAGAGCGTAAATCTTCAAGCGAAAAATTTGAATGTTTTCGCCCTAGTAACATTTTGGTTTTATAACACTCTTCAAGTGTAAATTATGGTCTTCAAGAGCGTTATAAAATGTTTCTTGGGCGGGGAGCCTGTCCAATGTTGTTGAAACAGCAGACCAGATAGGGTTTTTGAAAAAGCGATCTGAAGATGGCGGAAATCTCATAAAAAAAAAATTTAATGCTTCTGGTGGCACATGCCCAGTAGTGTTGAAACAGCAGAGTAGATTAGTTTTCAGAAAAATCGCTCCTACACAGAAAAAAAATACACTACTGTGGGCGTATGTGGATCAAATCTAACAAGTTCGCTCTAAATGTATGCAATTTACATAGCATTATGACACTTATTCGTATATAAAGTGACATAATGCAATACAAATTGCATACATTCAGGTGATAATATCGTTTAAATGTACGCTCTTTTTGGCATTCCCTTTATGTGCATTACTGTCGTGTAAATTTCAACAACTTTTTCTATCTGTGTAGAAGAACGGACATTTTTATGAAGGAAATTTAAATGTTTCAAAGGGCACATGTCCAATAGGGTGCCAATGAAATGTATGGGAAAAAATTGTTCTTCGTAAGTTCATGCTACATTTGCGATCTGAGAAACAAACTGCCCAATAAAGTGCGCAAATAACAACAGAAGCATTGAAAAGGAAAACAAATTAATCAAGGGATTGATAATGGGGCAGTTGAATTTAAAATTTTACGTTGCCATAAAAATTGGAGAGATCTACAGAAAAATAGGCCGCTAATGTTGACGACCAAACTTGAGAAGACGCAATACTTTTCTAATTCGATGAGAGATTTATTCTACATCTGCAAGAAGTCTAAACCGAAGAACAAGTTGGAAAAGCAAGGAATGTGCTACTTGCTAGAACTGCGAAAGCAAACCAACAATCAAGAAACGAATACACGTGGAACCACAGAAACTATTTCATGCAGTGACTTTGAGGAGGCAGATGAGAATCCTGGAGACACGAATGGACCGTACCTCTCAGAAACTATCTCGAACAGTACCTTTAAAAAGAACAAACCAAACAAACAAAATTTGACGCGGAGAATGTATCAGATCCAACCAAAACTTGTGAAAAAGGCTAGTAAAGAGGCTTTAATGTTTTAACAACAAGTGATTTTGAATCTTCGTCACAAACTGAAACTAAAAGTACATCCCTTCAGTTTGTACTAGTGAAGAAATAAAAAAATAAACCTCAGTTTAATAAACATTGCCTAGCAATCTGATAATTTTCTCCGTAAATTTGATCTCAAAAGTTTTCAAAGTTACAAAAAATTCTAAACTTTGATAACAAGATTTTGAGCATCCCTAAATCATGTCCGATGGAGCTCAAATTTTGCATAAGGGCATATTTTAGGGCTAAGGAAATGTTTGCGTATCGTCCGTTTTTTTAATTCGATGAAAAATTGTTTTCGCCATGATAATTTTTTTCGAAGTCCCAAAACAGCCGATTTTTTTTTCAAAAATAATAATTCTCAAAGTTTCGTACATTTTGAGTCCTTTGGCATCGAAGAACAGAAAAACTATTTCCCATGTGAGAAAAAAAAATGTTTTGAATAATTTTGAGCAACCCTAAATCATGTCCGATCAAGCTCGAATTTGTGCATCGTCCGATGTTAAAATTCTATGAAATTTTTTTTCGTCATCTGAAAAATTTCCCAAAAATGTTCTAAGAGGAAAAACCGATTTTTTTCAATTTTTTTTATGAAGTGACATCAGATCTCGACGTTTCATGCGTTTTTAAGTCATTTGGCATCAAAACAAAATTCGATTTTAGACTTTTCCTTTAGCCCTTTTTGGAAAATTTTCATGGGTAAAAATTTCAAAACTTTGATGAATTTTAGGCACCCTCAAATCATGTCTGATTGAGCTCAAACTTTGCATGGGGTCATATTTTGGGGTAATGAAACTTGTGAGCAATGTCGTTTTTTGAAATTCGAAAATGCTATTTTCATTGGCACCCTATTGTCAAATAGTGCTAAAACATCAGAGTAGACTGGTTTTTCGAAAAAGCGTTCTCACGAGAACGGAAATCCTTAAGGACAAGCCTCCCGGGATCCAGAAATAATTTCACTCACGTTAATTGAATTCAATTAAATTGATTGTTTTTTGTTAACGCGAATTTGATTGAAAGTTCCTCCAGTCTTTTTTTTCCAGAATTACTCCCAAGAATGACTCAATACATTGTCTAAACCGAATTTATGCTTGGCGAATTAATATTTCCTGAAATAACGGAACGGGTAGTTATCTGCTGTTGCAGTCTTGTAACACAGCAAAAACAAGTTTACTTCTGCATTCGACCCCGACGGTTTTAGTCATTTATTTTACCTTTTTCAAGGATACTAAAATTATTTTGCAATTAGTTTCTGTTTACAATTTTTGTTTCAAAAATTGAAAGGGCTAAAACAAATTATATAGATGAAAACCTATTTCACATTTAGTAATAATGCTACTCACTGCATGGGTTTAAATTATTTTTAGATACAGTGTATCGTGGGTGACTTTTGCCAGGGTGTATTATTCAGAGTTGTGCAAAGAGTGAAGCCAACTCTACTTATTGAACTGTTAAACCGTCTACAAATCGAGCTAATGCTTGTTGGTAGGGCGAAGGTATTGTTCTCATCTAATGATTATTATGGAAAATTAAAACACAGCAACTAAAATGTATAAGATTTGTTTTTGGAAACAGCTTAAAAACCAAACAAAACAATACACTCCCACTAAAGTAGCAACGCGTATCTGACTTGTTTACGCTCTGCCAGGTAGGGTAGCTTGGTTATCTAATTTAAAAGCTTTGGAAGTGAACATTCCTATGAAGTCACTTGAAGGGTTGAATAAAAAACGGAAGCTGCCAACAGATCCTCTTTGCATAACTGTATTATCAGAAACTTTGGCTTTTGCTATAACACCCCAAAGCTTCACTGTTTCGCTATGCTTTCTGTTTTCAATTTAAGCACAATCCTCACGGAATCCAAAACTAAAAACACTCGTGTTTTCAAGGCCACGCCATTCAGAACGGAAGCTACGCAAAACTGTTACTTTTATTATTCCACGCATGCTGCGACGCAGCAAAGCTGTAATAATAAAAATGACAGTTGTTCGTTGCTTCCGTATTGAGTGTTGTGCCCTTGAAAACGCGAGTACATTTAGTTTTGGATTCCGTGAGGATTGTTCTCAAGCTGCTGGTACGCTGTTTCATGTAAAATACTTGCATAAATTGCATGAAAAACCTTCTGTGTCTGTTCTTCTACTAATACCAGAGATTGAATCCAAAAGAGAATGAAAAAATCTCCCACTTGTCATCTCTGAATACATATACGATATGTAGAATACCGTGAGAGATTTTTTTTCGCAAGCTGTCATGATAAAGAACTGATTCGGAGGCTATACCTCATGATAATTCATTCATTTCATTTTCATTTATTTAGTTAACATCTAAACAGATAACACTGAATCAACAATTTGACGCCACAATGCACGGTTCGAGGCCGCATCTCTCCATCCTCGGATACGCCCCACGCTCGCCAAGTCGTTCTGCACATGGTCTGCCCATCTCGCTCGCTGCGCTCCACGCCGTCTCGTACCTGCCGGATCGGAAGCGAACACCATCTTTGCAGGGTTGCTGTCCGGCATTCTTGCAACATGTCCTGCCCATCGTACCCTTCCGGCTTTAGCTACCTTCTGGATACTAGGTTCGCCCGTGGGGTTGGGGCGAGCTCATGGTTCATTCTTCGCCGCCACACACCGTCTTCTTGCACACCGCCAAAGATGGTCCTAAGCACCCGTCTCTCTCGAATACTCGAGTGCTTGCAAGTCCTCCTCGAGCATTGTTTCATGTCCGTAGAGGACTACCGGCCTTATTAACGTCTTGTACATGACACATTGGGTGGGCCCTCCATCATCTTAGCCGTGCGGTAAGATGCGCGGCTACAAAGCAAGACCATGCTGAGGGTGGCTGGGTTCGATTCCCGGTGCCGGTCTAGGCAATTTTCGGATTGGAAATTGTCTCGACTTCCCTGGGCATAAAAGTATCATCGTGTTAGCCTCATGATATACGAATGCAAAATGGTAACTTGGCTTAGAAACCTCGCAGTTAATAACTGTGGAAGTGCTCAATGAACACTAAGCTGCAAGGCGGCTCTGTCCCAGTAATGGATGTAATGCCAATAAGAAGAAGACATGACACATTTGGTGCGGTGGCGAATCTTTTTCGACCGCAGTTTCTTCTGGAGCCCGTAGTAGGCCCGACTTCCACAGATGATGCGCCTTCGTATTTCACGACTAACGTTGTTGTCAGCCGTTAGCAAGGATCCGAGGTAGACGAATTCCTCGACCACCTCGAAGGTATCCCCGTCTATCGTAACACTGCTTCCCAGGCGGGCCCTGTCGCGCTCGGTTCCGCCCACAAGCATGTACTTTGTCTTTGACGCATTCACCACCAGTCCAACTTTTGTTGCTTCACGTTTCAGGCGGGTGTACAGTTCTGCCACCTTTTGCAAATGTTCGGCCGACAATGTCCATGTCATCCGCAAAGCAAATAAATTGACTGGATCTGTTGAAAATCGTACCCCGGCTGTTACACCCGGCTCTCCGCATGACACCTTCTAGCGCAATGTTGAACAACAGGCACGAAAGTCCATCACCTTGTCTTAGTCCCCGGCGCGATTCGAACGAACCAGAGTGTTCGCCCGAAATCTTCACACAGTTTTGCACACCATCCACCGTTGCTTTGATCAGTCTGGTAAGCTTCCCAGGGAAGCTGTTCTCGTCCATAATTTTCCATAGCTCTACGCGGTCTATACTGTCGTATGCCGCCTTGAAATCAACGAACAGATGGTGCGTTGGGACCTGGTATTCACGGCATTTTGAAGGATTTGCCGTACAGTAAAGATCTGGTCCGTTGTCGAGCGGCCGTCAACGAAGCCGGCTTGATAACTTCCCACGAACTCGTTCACTAATGGTGACAGACGACGGAAGATGATCTGGGATATCACTTTGTAGGCGGCATTAAGGATGGTGATCGCTCGAAAGTTCTCACACTCCAGTTTGTCGCCTTTCTTGTAGATGGGGCATATAACCCTTCCTTCCACTTCATGATAAATTTCTTTTAAAAGTTCCAAACACGGGGAGCACTGGTTTTGATTAGCAACCCTACCGGTGGAGTGAAAAACTGTCCCGACACAAAATAAGCGAGAACAAAGCAAGAATCATCACTTCTCTGTTGTTGTTTCGTGTTGTTTGTAATGTGACACATTTCGAGGAACTGTAGACAAAAAAATGTTATGCAACAAAAAGGCTCCGTTCCATTCGACTCATTTTTTCATCACTTTTTAAAATTACAGGCCGTCGTTACTATGGAGCTTGTATTCAATATTGCACACAAGGCCAAGTTGGATGTAAAATAAAATTAGAGGCTTTCCATGGCGTGTAATTTTCAGAGCTTTTAACTGTGTAGTGTGTGTGTTCTTATCTCTATCTAGCATTTTCACATTCTCTATAATAAAACGATGTTGTTTTCCGATGCTGTCGATTCTAGTAGACAGATGAGGTATCAAAGGAATGCGACGGCAAGTGTATTCCAGGTTGGCTAGCTGCTGTTTGGGTTCGTTATTATTCTCATTCATTCGGTTAGCGATTCTATGACGTAATGACTTTCGATAGTCATTGAGTTTCAGTTGCTCATCAATTATTTTTGCGTTTGTCTGTTAATCGAGATTTGTCGAGAGCTGATTGACACGTCTAGCAAAGTTTGTTGCCATGTTTAGTTTTTGGCTCAGTGGGTGGTAGGATCGAAAGTTCAGAAATCTCGCACTGGGTTTCTGATACCACCATGCTTCGTCTTAATTAAGAGCATGTCTAAGAAGGTTAATTTGGTATCCACTTCCAGTTAGTGGGTAAACTGTTGAAAATGTCTAGCACGTGTTGTAATTGGTTGAGCGGGATTGCTATTATAATCATCTACATATTAGTGTAAAAATGGAAGCGGGACTTTGAGCATTCGAACTACGGTGTCCTGCAATGATTCCATCACCCAATCCGCTGTTATCGAAGAGAGTGGATTACCCATAGTTGTACCAAATATTTGTTGATAAAATTTGCCGCCAAATTTGAAGTAACTGGCGTCCACGAAAAATTCCATTATAGGGTAGAGAACCATTTGGGCAGCACCCCCTATTCCCGTCAGCAACGTTCATTACTCGAGCGCATTACAACCGAATTACTTGTTTTTTTTAGTACATGGTTAGTTTCTGTCGATATCTAGTGATGTACAAACAATCAAGCCATTTGGTTGGAACGCGGTCGAGTTATTAACGTTGCGGACGGGAATGAGGGGTGCTGCCCAAATGGTCCCGCTCCCTATTTAGAAACAGGGCGAAACTTATGTTTGTATTTGGCCTAATTTCATCCCACCTTTAGATTACGGCACTGGTTACCAGTAATTTAGTTATCAAGGTAAAAAGAATTGTAGCCTGTAAACTACAGTGCACGTGCGTCTCAACGTGCATGCTAAACACTACTTGTATTATCATTCGCACTGTCGCTACTCGTCACACGGCGCCTCCCCACTGGTGACGACCAGTTTCGTTGTGGCCCAACAATACGATCCCATGTTCATTGGAAGAAGGGCTGAAAATTATTCGGTCGAAAGCCATTTGGCCGAAGGCCACTAGACCGAAAGTTGTTGGTCAAATATACCATTTAAATGAACAAACCATTATTTATTTGGCCTAATGTTTCATACGACCGAAAATGTCATTTGGTCGAATAGGTTGTTTGGCCGAATTGATCATTTGGCTGAAAATTCAGTTTAGCCGGCTTAAAAGGTCGTATTGGCCGAAAATGTAACCAGGTCATATGGCCGAAAATGCCGTTTGACCAAACAGGTCGTTTGGCCAAAAAAGTTACCGTTCGGCTGGTGTGTGTAGGTGTGTAGGTGTGTAAGTGTGTAGGAGCCGGACAATACTAAATACTCATCCTACTTGGTTGGCATGTGTACAAAAATACATATGAGAGAGTTAGTTCTGAAAATGTATTGCGAGAGATCGGCTGGTACCCGGTAAGCTGCGGTGGACGACGGAGGTCCTTCGTAGCTTAGTAGGGAAAGCACCTGTCATGCGAACTGGGGTCGTGGGATCAAAGCCCACCGAAGGGGCGGTTACCCTCCAATACCTTTTCCGAACTAAATCTATCACGTGTTGTACATATGCATAATCAAGTTTCAGACATAGTAATTAATTTCCACACCGGGTGGCTCAATACCCGGCATATAGGCAATTAACTTTGAATGTACTGTCCTCGGATTTGTTAAAAATGTTTTGAAAATCCTCAAAATCCTGTTTTGAAAATCAGAATTTTATTCTGTTGCCCCTCAAAATATTATATTTTGGCACAAAAAATTCGAGGGGGGGGGTACATTTTAAATATTTGTATCGGCCTAATTCATTCTGGATTTATTGCAAAAACAAATCCTCTGAGATTTCTTAAGAAGATTTATATGGCTGTTCGGCCACATTGAGAGTTGACGTAAAGTCAATGTCAACTTCTCTCCACGAACAGCCTAGATAGCCGTGTGGTGTCGGCAGCTGGTTATCTGGCTAAGAATAACATTACGGATTGCCTGTTCCAGTGGTAAAAGTCCACCATACAGGTGACCCCTAATTCTCGGTGTGATGCGGCTTTATGCTTACCGTGCCTACGAATGAATGGTTAGGGGGGTCTAATAAGAACCTAACTGCAAACGGAGCCTGTGAAGCACCAGGGCCCCCTTCACAGTATTTTAGCCCTCGCTGCGCTAACCGGAGATATGGCGTAGTTGACTTTTTAGTTCTCCGAGATAATCGGCTACTCTTATTCAACCTCATCGTGAGGTTAAATAAGAGTAGGGTTATGAATATGTGTTTCAATTAATTTGCTACAAATTGTCACCTATATGGATTCGCATTATGCGTTTTTTACAATGTGCTTTGTGTATGTTACCTATATGGATTCGCATTATGCGTTTTTTCACAGTGTACTCTGTGTCTCGTCCTTGACGTTTGGCTTCGGCTACTCTTGTTCAATCTCAACGTGAGGTTAAATAAGAGTGGGGTTATGAATATGTGTTTTACTTAGTTTTCAACAAATTGTCACCTATATGGATTCGCATTATGCGTTTTTCACAGTTACTCTGTGTCTCGTCTTTCGCTACTCTTGTTCAATCTCAACATGAGTGTGGGGTTACGAATATGTGTTTTACTTAGTTTTTCAACAAGTTGCTACCTATATGGATTCGCATTAAGCGATTTTTTTTACAATGTACTTTGTGTTTGTCACTTATATGGATTCGCATTATGCGCTTTTCACAGTGTACTCTGTGTTTCGTCTTTGACGTTCGGCTTCAGCTTTCACTCTTGTTTAATTTCAACTTAAGGTTCAATAAGAATGGGGTTATGAATATGTGTTTTACTTAGTTTTCAACAAATTGGGATTATGAATGTTTTTTACTTAGTTTTTCAACAAATTGGCACCTATATGGATTCGCATTATGCGTTTTTCACAGTGTACTCTGTGTCTCGTCTTTGACGTTCGGCTTTGGCTACTCTTGTTCAATCTCAACGTGAGTGTGGGGTTATGAATATGTGTTTTACTTAGTTTTTCAACAAACTTCCACCTATATGGATTCGCATTATGCGTTTTTTACAATGTACTTTATGTTTGTCACCTATATGGATTCTTATTATACGTTTTTCAAAGTGTAATCTGTGTTTCGTCTTTGACGTTCGGCTTCAGCTACTCTTGTTTAATTTCAACTTAAGGTTCAATAAGAATGGGGTTATGAATATGTGTTTTACTTAGTTTTCAACAAATTGGGATTATGAGTATGTTTTTATTTAGTTTTTCAACAAATTGTCACCTATATGGATTCGCTTTATGCGTTTTTCACAGTGTACTCTGTGTCTCGTCTTTGACGTTCGGCTTTGGCTACTCTTGTTCAATCTCAACGTGAGTGTGGGGTTATGAATATGTGTTTTACTTAGTTTTCAACAAACTTGCACCTATATGGATTCGCATTATGCGTTTTTTTACAATGTACTTTGTGTTTGTCACCTATATGGATTCGTATTATACGTTTTTCAAAGTGTAATCTGTGTTTCGTCTTTGATGTTTGGCTTCAGCTACTCTTGTTTAATCTCAACTTGAGGTTGAATAAGGGTGGGGTTATGAAAATGTTTTTTTTTACTTAGTTTTTTTCAACAAATTGTCACCTATATGGATTCGCATTATGCGTTTTTGACGTAAGCTACGTCTAAGGAGAAGACTCGGATACAGGGTGTAAAATGGAAAATTTCAAAATTGAGAACCGTCACGAAATCATGTAAGATTTGTAACATTAATAGGTCCTTTATCTTTCAATGGATTTTAAAGATTTATATATCAATCGATTCGCAAGCTCTCCACCAATTTGCCAATACTATTGAAACTTTTGAGCATCAACGATAAACTATTGAAAATTTCAGTTCTTTCATGCATTATGTATCCCCTTTGCAGCGCGTTCCAATCCTTGGTAATTGCCTACTTTTAGGGTATTATCAGTTGTTGAACTGGGGTGGCCCAGCTGCTAGACAGTGGGGTCCCTACTCCCTCACAGAGTGGGAGATGCTGCTAAACCTGGGTGGTAGTGTCGGTGGGATAGTTTCTTTTCTTCTATATAGAGCGATATAATTGGTTCAGTGTACTATATTTGGTTTTACGTAGTTTACGTCGAGCGGTCGTGTCTTGTATACAACCCCAAAAATTTTTTTTACAATGTACTTTGTGTATGTTACCTTTATGGATTCGCATTATGCTTTTTTCACAGTGTACTCTGTGTCGTCCTTGACGTTCGGCTTCGGCTACTCTTGTTCAATCTCAACGTGAGGTTAAATAAGAGTGGGGTTATGGATATTTATTTTACTTAGTTTTCAACAAATTGTCACCTATATCGATTCGCGTTATGCGTTTTTTACAATGTACTTTGTGTATGTTACCTATATGGATTCGCATTATGCGTTTTTCACAGTGTACTCTGTGTCTAGTCCTTGACGTTTGGCTTCGGCTACTCTTGTTTAATCTCAACGTGAGGTTAAATAAGCGTGGGGTTATGAATATGTGTTTTGCTTAGTTTTCAACAAATTGTCACCTATATGGGTTCGCATTATGCGTTTTTTCACAGTGCACTCTGTGTTTCGTTCTTGACGTTCGGGTTCGGCTACTCTTGTCCAATCTCAACGTGAGGTTCAATAAGAATGGGGTTATGAATATGTGTTTTACTTAGTTTTCAGCAAATTGCCACCTATATGTATTCGCATTATGCGATTTTACAATGAACTTTGTGATTGTAACCTATATGGATTCGCATTATGCGTTTTTAACAGTGAACTCTGTGTTTCGTCTTTGACGTTCGTCCATTGTTACGTCCTCTATGTTTTTGTGACACCTCTCTTTAGTGCCTAGCTGAATGCGTGTGAGTCTACATAATTGGCTTTCCTATAAATGGTTCCATTCTCCTTTCCAACTTCACTACCTCTTCCTTTCCCTTTTCACTTCCTTTTCCGTCAGGTAAATGATGAGAAGGCCAGTGATGGCGATGGCACAAATCTCCCAAATTGAGGGGAACGTGCCTCCTGAGCCAACGTTCTGATACCTGATACCTGTCATGCGAACTGGAGTCGTGGGATCAAAACCCACCGAAGGGCCGGTTACCCTCCAATACCTTTTCCGAACTAAATCTATCACATGTTGTACATATGCATAATCAAGTTTCAGACATAGTAATTAATTTCCATACCGGGTGGCTCAATACCCGGCATATAGGCAATTAACTTTGAATGTACTGTCCTCGGATTTGTTACAAATGTTTTGAAAATCCTCAAAATCCTGTTTTGAAAATCAGAATTTTATTTTGTTGCCCCTCAAAATATTATATTTTGGCACAAAAAATTCGAGGGGGGGGGTACATTTTAAATATTTGTATCGGCCTAATTCATTCTGGATTTATTGCAAAAACAAATCCTCTGAGATTTCTTAAGAAGATTTCTAAGAAGTTTTCCAAGATTTCTTTCAGGAATTCCTTAAGGAGTTTGTCCATTCCCCCAAAAATTCCTATACATTTAGACAATATTTTGTTTTGAAACCCATTACTTAAAATCTTCCTAATTTAAATTACTGAGCAAGACTAAACAAATCCTTTTTGAGCAATTCTACCAAATAAACTCATATTTTTGCATAAGTGATGGGAAATGTCAAAAAAAAAAAATGTCATGGCATTGCTATTCCCAATTTCCTAATATTTTTTTTTCAAATGTAATTTACAGTTCGAGTTTTTTGATTAACATGTAGTCCTTAAAAGGTCCTAGAACTTTGTCCAACAGATCAATGTTCTAAACACAAAGGGCAGGCCGTTAGAGCGAATTTAAAAAAAATGTCACGGAATGTCATGACATTCATGTCATTTGACACTAATTCGGCTCTCACGCCGCCAATATCATATTTAGAGAAATTACCTGTTAGAAAAAGTTTTCGGATCCTTGAAGGGCTACATGTTTACATGGAAAACATAATTGTAAATGACTTGTGAAAAAAGTTATTAGCGAATTAGTCCCATGACATCGATATGACATTTCCCGTCCGCATGTCTACTGGAAAATATTTGCATGGGTCTACTCCACAACATCAGTTTCAAATCCGTGTAGCATAAATCGCATACCATGGTGCATCTATCAGGGACAGCATAGCAACATCAAAACACCTGAAATAAGTCGTTTTCATTTTTTTCAGCTGCCGAACATAAAAACAGTCCCTTTAATCATTTTAGTATGTACCAACTAGCGCAAGTATTCATCGCTGAATAAAAACGAACTTGGTATAGAAAAACACTAACAACTTTTTACCGAGCCAAAAACCGAAGGCTTCCCTACAAACACCCTCGAACAAGAGTAAACACCATCATTCACCAGCGAAAGCAAGTTAGCCTTCATTTTTTTCTCCGCTGCTTCGGCCCGGTCTTGCTTCATTCTTACTTGATGCAATTTTCTAACAAACTCCGTCCGCACCACACCCGGTCTGGGAGCTGGAAGCTGCTATCCGGGCTCGGCATCGTATCCCACCCATCGACCTCCCGACCGGTCCATATATGAATTATTGAATTAGCTGTAATAGTCTAACGAAGCGTGATACGAGCAAACATTCTACACACAGAGAGCGTCAAGCGGGCGAAAATAAAACTACAGGAGCACAGGAAGCAAATCAAGTGTCAGTGTGCCCGGGTCGGGGCAATGGATAGAAATAAAAGAAGTGGGAATCGAGAATATTTTTGGGTTCAAGAAGCTCCCCAGCCAGCCAGACGTGTAGAGTGTGGAGGCGATGTTTGCTTTCACATAAACGCGCTCGCACGAATTCACAGCTTTAGCCGGGCTTTCGCAACACTATGGAATTGCATCAGCAAGAATAAACTAAAAATCTATGTTCTTGGTCATGAAAAACTGGATAAGGATGAATTTATCAACTACTAAAATGCTCTTGGAAAAACTGAGAAAATGGGAGAACTACTCAAAAGTGTATTACATAAGAGCAAACACACTTTTGACCATTTCTTAAATCGAAATATGCCATAGTGATGTTGCCATTCGGTCTCTCGGCTGGATGCTGTATCCCAACCCAAGAGTGTGGGTGGGTTAAAATTGTAGTAAAAATTGAAGTCGTTCTCTTTCGTTCCACCAAAGCCGCCACCACCAGCGCCAGTGCCGAAGTCAAAAGCCTGACGCAAAGTCTGCTGGGAAGAAAAATAAATAAATTTTTTATGTAAGCTGGAAAAGATACAAATTTCCTCTTTTTTCTCATCTTTTTTTGCCCCCTTTGCAGACACTAGTTTGTAGCTCCCTTCTGTTTTGCAACATTTAAGACATTGGAAACCGACGATTCAGACTGCTTTAATATTTAAATTATGGCTGTAATCCTTTCAAATATTAAATTTTTCATTTCACCGAACCGTGCACTGCGAGGGTGGTAGGTAAGTGATGAAATCCCGAATTTATCTGGCGAACAACATGGGGAAGGATTGTGAATGTTTTCACACGTGGCCCAACCATGAACCCAGCACAATTATGGACACAATTGCACAAATTGGTACTGGAAGAAATTTCGAACAAACACGACCTGGGTCTTCCCCGGAAAATGGCTTCAATGTAATTCAATTTGCGAAACTCCGAGTCGTGAGAAAAAAAAAGGGAAAAGGCCATTTCATTGGCGTTTGACTCTTGGGAGGTATTATAATACGAACTGGACACATATATACAAAAGAAATCCGGGAAAGCATCGTTGTTCTTTTTTTTGCTTTTTACAGTTTGCTATTGTGTGCCGGTTTAAGGAAGCAACCCAAAAGTGTAACGAAACAGAAAAAGAAGGTCTTCGAATTTCCACACAAGCATATCGAAATAATCAACGAGTCTGGGTCAATTGGTGCCCTGGTTAGGTAAGTTTCTCGAAGAAGCCCAACCTTCAGTATCAGGTCGGATATTTGCGTCAGTTCAAGCTTTAAAAGATAATTTTCCCAGAAGCATTCTTCTATGAAGAAAATAATCGCACCAGCTTTCCAAACAATCAGAAAAGCAAACCAAAGGATTGCTGCCCTCCCGCCGAGGAAAATCAACTGGTTGCAGGGAGACAAAGCAAACCTAATTAAGGTAATAAATTAATCAAATCGGCAAACAGCTCTGGCCTTCGGTCGTCGCCGTGCAGTGTCGCCGGTTTGCTGGCAGCACTCTCTGTAAAATTTATTCGACCAATTTCGTTGAGTGAGTGCAATTCCGCCATGGAAAGCGCTCGAAAACAAAGGCTTTAGCGGTCCCCGTGCTTGCTGCTTGCTGCTGGAAAGTTAGACTGTTTTCTGCCAGTATCTAGCAGCTACATTCCGCGAATCGGCAACAACGACGACGTAGACGACGACGATAGCTGTTGTAACCCAGCTGCTAACCTTCCAGTCCAGCAATGGCATACCTTTCGAAAAGTGCAAACCGTTCGGCGTCTAATTGCATTAGCTGGCGCAATGTCCAGCTGCTCTACCTTACGCGAGGACACTGACAGGTGCAGTGGTTTCAACAATGGCGTGATTTCTGAAGACAACACTAGTGGAGCTCGCTTGGTTGGTGTATTGCGATTAGATGATTTACAACAATGAGAATCGATATTGGGTAAAATTTGATATTCTCAAGACAAAACAAGTTTTGACTCAGAAACAACAATCCTATTAGAAAAGCTTTTAATTCAAATACAATGCCTTTTATGGCTAATACTCAAATGCCAATCAAATTACTAAACTGCCCGACTGTCTACTGTAGCAATTTAATCAACAACGTATTCTAAAAGGGGTATCATTTCTATAGAATAGCCTTTCACCACCATCAATCAATTACTAACATCCATCCAATCGGTATTGAACATGAGTCAACCTCGGAAGTTTATTCAGTCAACTTCCAAGAAGGATTGGTAGAAAACAGAATCATTTTTCCATTTACTTTCAGAAACGGAGTTTACTTTTTTCTACGTGGGAGACACACGGTTGGATTGGTTTCGAAACAAGTTGAGCTCTAATTCCGATTTATCCACGAAGCGGATCCATATGGATTAGAGTTTTGTTGAATATCGCGGTATAAACGCAAGTTATTTCAAAATATCCTGATATCTTTTTTGGTTCTTTTATTCCCGGGCAGAAGCTATGACAGGCAACAATATCAAAAATTTGCACCGAAATATCATTTGAATATCAAGCATAATTTGATCTCCTCATGATATTTTAGTGTCGTCTGATCTTTCATCTCTTATATCAATCATATCCATATCTCATGTTGCTATCTAATCATCATTTGAACACTTGTCATAAGACGAATTTGTATCTTCCCGTTTAATTCCACCACTTGATTGTACTTTGACAGATACGTATTTTGACCTCAGCAGTAAGGTCGTCTCACACTTGACTCGATGGGACACTGGAGACGACCTTACTGTTGAGGTCGAAATACGTGTCTGTCAAGGTACAATCAAGTGGTGGAATTAAATGGGAAGGTACAAACTCGTCTTATGACATGTGAAGACATTCCACTAAAAAGCTCAAAATTATTTGCTTATCAACATTTGATATTATTGAGCAATTTTTGTCTCGGGTTCTTATAAGGAGAAGGAGAATACTGACAATATATTTGCTCATCAGTATTTCAGATCTACTTAAAATTTACACTTTGAGGCTTCCATGAAGTTCTTCCGCTGCAAATCACTGATATAAGAACCTGATGCCTTCGAAGAGTGTCATACAAAGCTGAAGTGAGAAACTCTCATTTTTAGCGTTATGAAATAAATGTATCTTTCTTTGTCGAGGAAGGGTGGTTTGGCTTCTCACTACCTATTTCCAACTTCTCACTGTGAAAAGTTAGTAGTGCGAAGTGAGAAGTGAGACGTCTCACTACTCACTTCTCACTTCGCACTACTCACCTTTTACAGTGAGAAGTGAGAAATGAGGAGTGAGAGGTGAGACGTGTTAATTTCCACTCCTCATTATTCACTTCTCACTTTTAACAGTGAGAAGCGAGACATGAGGACTGAGAAGTGAGATGTCTCATTACTCACTCCTCCTTTCTCACTTCTCACTGTGAGTAGAAGTGAGTAGTGCAAAGGGAAAATGAATAGTGAGACGGCTCACTCCTAATTTCTCCCTTCTCACTGTGCGAAGTGAGTAGTGAAACATCTCACTTCTTACTTCGCATTACTCAATTTTTACAGTGAGAAGTGAGAAATGTCCCGTCTCACTGTAAAAAGTGAGAAGCGCGAAGAGACGTTTTACTACTAACTTCTCATTTCCCACTGCTCACTGTAAAAAATGAAAAGTGAGAAGTGAGACATGGGTTGTGAGAAGTGAGACGTCTAAACTCTCACTCCTCATTTCTCACTTGTCACAGTGAGAAGTGATTTGTGCGACATCTCACTTCTCAATTCGCACTACTCACTTTTCAGTGTTAAGCGGAAAATAAGTGGTGAGAAGTGAGATGTCTCACTTCTAACACCTTGTCAAATCTCAAACCTCAATTTTCTTCTCATTTTTCAAATGACCTATTCTGCAAAATTTCCTGCTCAACAAAATGACATGTGCGGTTAAATGACCTATTCAGCCAAATGTCGTGTCCTTTTCGGCCAAATGTCCTTTTCGGTCAATGTACTTTTCGGCCAAATTTCCATTCCATTTCGACCATATCTCGCGCTTAATTTCATGCGATGATCGATGCCATATTGATCGATTTCTCTTAATCGATTTAATATTTTGGTAATAACTCAATTGTTTCAAAAGCTACAGCCGTGATTATTGATTCTGGTGCAAGATACAATCATCCTTTATCACACAAAACCATTCAATCATCGACAAACTAGCGCAAATCAGTACAATAATAAAAAGAAAACATCGACGAAATGAAATCGATCCAAGTATACAGTTACGCCCCTATGAAACTAAGCGCGAGATATGTCCTATTCGGCCAAATGTCCTTTTCGACCAAATGTCCTTTTTCCGCCAAATGACTTTCGGCCAAATGTCCTATTCGGTCAAATGACTTTCGGCTTCATGGTCTGTTCGGCCAAATGGTATATTCGGCCGAACGGTATTCGGCCAAATGGCCCTTCCCTGAGGGTGATTGCACCAAAAGCAATATTATCGATAATGAAAAAAAAATCAATCAAGACAAATACGCTTTTTTGATACTGAGCGCTAGAATTGCATTTATTCTATCAAAATAGTGCTTTCAAATGACTCAGCTCGAAGTAAGTTGAAGCTACTTTGACTTGCTCGAGTTTTTTTTGTCAACAAACAGCTGTCAAGTTACTTCAAATTCAAGTTCTGTTTTGTTGTTATTTTTCATACCAAACTTACAGCTTCCTGAAGATAATTCTGTTTCGAGCTACTCGAAGTAGGTTGAAATGGTTGAATCGTTTAACAACAAACAACTTACTTGAAATCTACTTCGTGATCCCATTGGGAAAGATTAGAACAGCGAATTTACGATGCAGTCAAAGGAATTAAAAAATGAATTATAACAATTTGAACGAGCCATCTAGCGTCATACCGTATGCGAATTTCCACTCATACGAAATGCAAATTCGAAAAGCTTTCAAATTTCCTCAGAAGCAGCTTTCTTGAAGAATCTCCAACGGATTTTGTAACTGGAATTTCCATTGGCTTTCCTTTGAATTTGTCAACTCTTTCGCCAGAAGCCAACAAGCGCTTTCCCAATCGGATTACGTGCGACACAATTCAGCGGAATTTCTCTGATCCGAATCAGAATTTGTTTGAATTGTGCACCACTCAAAAGCACGAAGCTCAGTTCTGTCGTCATCTGTTTTGAATTATTATTTTATTGTCTACTCTCATCTCGCACTTCAAGATGCACTTTCACAATAATTATTTTGATCTTCTGATTGACGTAGCACCATGAACTCAAAGGGAGCTTGACGACCTTGGGGGGGTTGCTTGGGAAAAGATAATTCAAAAATATTTCTACTCGGAATATCGTTTAGGGGGATAAGATCGAGTTGGATTTTTGTTTGTTTTGGGACATTTGGCTTAAAGCTATTCGGTCTGAAGCCGTTTTGCCGAATTTTGCCCATGTAACAAGATGGACCGAAAGTCATCTAACCGAATTTCAATTTACCGAAATAGTTATTGGTCCGAAAACCTAAGAGATAAACCAGCCTTGTGATACAAATCTCTATGACAAAAGATGAAAACATTGGCCGAAATCTACACACGGCCGATCTAGTCATTTGACCGAAAAGAATGTACGGTGGAACTGATAATTAGGCCGAAATGGTCGTTTAGCCGTAAATATCGTTGTCCAAAAATGCAATTTTCCGCAATCTACAAACGGCCTAAGCTGGTCATTTGGCCAAAATGGCCGACAAAAATGTCGTTTGACTGAATTGTTCATTTGGCCGAATGCCGCTTAACACGTCAGACTGAAAGACATCTAAACGAATTTCATTTGATCGAATTGGACGTTTGGCCGAAAACGATTTAGCTGAAATAGCATTTGGTCGAGAGAATGGGCGTACGGTGGAACTGGTAATCTGGCTGAAATGGTCGTGCAGTAGAAGATTTCGTTTCGCCTAATAGGTCATTTGGCCGAATACCACTTGGTCGAAATGCATGTTACACCGAAAGCCATCTAACCGATTGGCCGAATTGGAAGATTGGCCGAAATGGATATTATGCCAAAAAGGCCTTTTGGCCATCAATATTATTTGGCCGTTTGTCTAAAAATGCCGTAAGGCCCAAATGGTTGTTTGGCAAGAAAGGGCAATTTGGTCAAATATGTCGTTTTACAGCTCATAAGGTGTAAAACGTCGTTTGGTCAAACAGGTCATATGGCCAAAAATTACGTTTGGCCGAACAATAGAGAATGTGAAAAGTGTGAAGTGATTAATGAGCAATAAGAAGTGAGAAGTGTGCAATGAGAAATGAAAAATGTGAATTAAGAAATAGATTCCTAAGTGAAACGTGAGAAATGAGGAGCGAAAAATAAAAAGTGAGAAGTGAGACGCCCCACTTCTTTCTCTTCGTTTTTCAATTCTCATTTCTCTTTCATCACTTCTCGCTTCAAGCTCCTCATGTTTCACAGTAAGGAATGAAATGTGTCACATCTCGCTTTTTTATTCTCAAGGGCCGGATGTAGGGGGGTCTGGCGGGGCCGTGGCCCTGGGCCCCACAAATCTTATGTAACAAAACCAACCTTTTCTGTACATTTTGGGGTCCCCACAAACTGTCGGCCCCGGGGCTCCCTTCTGGCTAAATCCGGCCCTGTTTCCCACTTTCATTTTTCATTTTTCACTTCTCATTTCTCAACTCTTTTCAAAATCACTATTATTCGTCCAATCGACATTTTCTGCCGTATGACCCTTCCTGAGCAGCACAAGTCACACAAAAATGGTTGCAGCAACTTGATTGTGACTATATCACATATGAGTTGCAGTAATCTATGTGGAACAAGTGTGCTGTGAGGGTTTCGATAAAATGGCATTTTTGACCTAATGGCCCTTTTTATCAAACGGATTTTTTGGTCAAATGACGTATTCGATTAACCGCCAAATGACTTGTTCGGTCAAACGACAATGTTGGCCATATAACCTGTTTAGCCCAAATAAATTTTCGACCGTATGACTCCTTCAGCCAAATGACATGTACACCAAAAATTACGTAACGTTGTAGGAGGAGGGAGAGAGTCAAACCAAGGATTACGGCTCGTACAAATAATTAGAATCCTTCGTACAAAAGGTGTTAAAAGAGGGAGAGAGGGAGTCTAAAATAGCCAAATTTGCGTTAAGTAGTATGTGACGGACCCCATGAATTCGGCCAAACAACATGACCGTTCGCCAGTTAACATTTTCGGTTGCATGACTCTGACCATTTCGGCCATACGACTTTTTCAGGTTTCGGCCGAACGACATTTTCGGCCGTATGTCCATTTCGACCAAATGACTTTCGGTTAAATGACATATTTGGAAAAAACGACTTTTGGCTTATAGTATCTGTTTTTATGAAGTGAAACGATGCTCTAATTGAAAAAACCCAGATTAATCCACCTAGCGGTGATGGTGCCTTTCTCGACCTTCGTAAAATGTGTGTGCTTGAAAATAGATGAGCTAGTAGCTAGGAGTAAAAAGACAAATTTCTTTGTCCGTTCTATGAAAATCAGATTATTTATGGCAAAGATATTGTAGATCCAGTTGAAAACCGAAAATCATATTTTGTCCCATTCCCGGATGTCGCGACTGCATCGCGAGTGGTGCCCGACTATGGCACAGTTGCGCACTACTCGCGATGCAGTTGCAACATCCGGAAATGCGAGAAAATGCGATTGTCGCGAAACCTCAGTTCGGTTTTCAGCTTGATCTACAATATGCTAATAAGAATTTCGACATTTTGTTTCCTTTTCCAATCTTTTTGACGTACATACCCTGTTTTATTTTACCCAGTCATATAATTTAAGGATATCACTTTTGAATTTAAATTGAACTGAAGCTCCGACTACACAAAAAGAAAACGAAAATGTCATTCCCATCAAGCGAGCGGAGGGCAATATTTATAATGATATAAATCTCATGACCGTCTTTCTACCAAACTCCCGTATGAAGATGAAGGGAAGTGTATCAGTGTGGAAGCATCCGATAGTTCGTTTTCGGAAAGAAATTATAGCCTTTCGGTACAACTTTGTTGCACAAGAAAGGCAAAAAGTATTTTGGCCATAATTTCAAAGGTAATAGTCCAATCTGGCCAACTTTCTAAATAGAACAGGATTCCGCATCTAATGCAATTTGTTGTGAGTAAATCGGTTGAGGTAAGTCCATTAAAAGTCAGCTAGACTTTTTACTCGCTTTTATAACACATAGTATATTTTGGCCATAATTTCTGTGCCCATGGTCAAAATTTTCAATAGAAAACAATACGACAGGATTCCGCGTCGAATGAAACTTGTTGGAATTATATATAGTGGAATATATAGATGAGTGAAGATAAATCCTCTGTCTCCAAACGAACTGTCAAACGTGTCTCCAAACGAGCATGACGTCACGATTTCAATGGAAACGTTAAGGGCTGTGACGTCATATGTGCGTGTGCACGGGCAGAAAAATCGACTCAGCCATGCTTTCGCTCATCTATATATTCTACTATCTATAGTTGGAATTAAATCGGTTGAGGATAAGTTCCAAAAAAATGAGCTAAACTTTTCGCACTTTTGGTGCGCGCACACACACACAGAGACATCATCGCAGTTCATCGAGCTTATACGTATATAACACTATGAGTCTGCAGGCCTTCTGTAAAAGTTTGGTTTTGGAGCGAACATACAGCCTCTTCGAAGAAGAAGGCAAAACGGGCGTGTCAGCCATAATGTCCGCCCCCATCGCTCGATCTAGCCAATTCTCAATAGAAAACAATGGGACAAGAGTCTGCGTCGAATGCAATCTGTTGCGAGCATCAATAGATGAAGTCTAAGTACTAAAAAAGTGAGCTAGACTTTTCGAACTCTTTTTTACAATAAATAGTAATTTGACCATAACATCTAAGCCCATAGTCCGATCTGGCCAATTTTCAATAAGAAAATATGAGACATTCTGCGTCGAATGCAACTTGTTGTGAGCAAATCAGTTAAGGATATGTGCCCGAAAAATGAGTGACATTTTTAAGCGCTTTTTCGTATGAATTTGTATTTTGGCCATAACTTTCGATCCATAGTCCGATCTGGCCAAATTCAAATAGGAAACAATGGGACAGGATTCTGCGTCGAATGCAACTTGTTGCGAGCAAATCGGTTGTGGATAAGTGCCCGAAAAATGAGTGACATTTTTACGCGATTTTTCGTATGAATTTGTATTTTGGTCATAACTTTCGATCCCATAGTTCGATCTGGCCAATTTCAAATAGGAAACAATGGAACAGGATTCTGCGTCGAATGCAACTTGTTGCGAGCAAATCGGTTGAGGGTAAGTGCCCGAAAAATGAGTGACATTTTTTACGCTATTTTTTCGTATGAATTTGTATTTTAGCCATAACTTCTGATCCCATAGTTCGATCTGGCCAATTTCAAATAGAAAACAATGGGACAGGATTCTGCGTCGAATGCAACTTGTTGCGAGCAAATCGGTTAAGGGTAAGTGCCCGAAAAATGAGTGACATTTTTTACGCGATTTTTTCGTATGAATTTGTATTTTGGCCATAACTTCTGATCCCATAGTCCGATCTGGCCAATTTCAAATAGGAAACAATGGGACAGGATTCTGCGTCGAATGCAACTTGTTGCGAGCAAATCGGTTGAGGGTAAGTGCCCGAAAAATGAGTGACATTTTTTTTAGTAGTTTTGCGCACACACACACACACACATACACACACACATACACACACACACACACACACACACAGACATCACCTCAATTCGTCGAACTGAGTCGATTGGTATATAACACTATGGGTCTCCGGGCCTTCTATAAAAAGTTTGTTTTTGGAGCGATCATATAGCCTTTACCGTATACTTAGTATACGAGAAAGGCAAAAAGGTAGTTTGACCATAACTTCCGATCCCATAGTCCGACCTGGCCAATTTTCAATAGGAAACAATGAGACAGGATTCTGCAGCGAATGCAACTTGTTGCGAGCAAATCGGTTAAGGATAAGTGCCCGAAAAATGAGTGACATTTTTTACGCGATTTTTACGTATGAATTTGTATTTTGGCCATAATTTTCGATCCCATAGTCCGATCTAGCCAGTTTCAAATAGGAAACAATGGGACAGGATTCTGCAGCGAATGCAACTTGTTGCGAGCAAATCGGTTAAAGATAAGTGCCCGAAAAATGAGTGACTTTTTTACGCGATTTTTTCGTATGAATTTGTATTTTGGCCATAACTTTCGATCCCATAGTCCGATCTGGCCAATTGCAAATAGGAAACAATGGGACAGGATTCTGCGTCGAATGTAACTTGTTGCGCGCAAATCGGTTGAAGATAAGTGCCCGAAAAATGAGTGACTTTTTTTACGCGATTTTTTCGTATGAATTTGTATTTTGGCCATAACTTTCGATCCCATAGTCCGATCTAGCCAATTTCAAATAGGAAACAATGGGACAGGATTCTGCAGCGAATGCAACTTGTTGCGAGCAAATCGGTTGAAGATAAGTGCCCGAAAAATGAGTGACATTTTTTTGAGTAGTTTTGCGCACACACACACACATACACACACACATACACACACACACACACACACACACACAGACATCACCTCAATTCGTCGAACTGAGTCGATTGGTATATAACACTATGGGTCTCCGGGCCTTCTATAAAAAGTTTGTTTTTGGAGCGATCATATAGCCTTTACCGTATACTTAGTATACGAGAAAGGCAAAAAGTAAAATAGACAGTGAATCGGGCTATTGATCGTTTTTCTGGTTTAATATAAACTAAAAGCTTTTTTACAAGTGATGCCCTTTTAGAAATAAAAAAAAATTATTGAGGTTGTCATCGACTCTTTTCGTCTAAAGACGCAGTACTACACCTTCTTTGCGCATTTTGTGGCTGCATTTTGTTGTGCGTTTGTGCATCCATGAGAAGTACTCACCAATATGTCGGTTATTAAATGCAATATCGTATCAGCTGTTCAATTATATTAAGCAGTTTGCTTGCAGATTGATTCACAACTTGACGTTTGACCAGTGGTTTTTTTGCGGAAAATCTTGATTTATAGTTGACTGATATATCCCTTCGTTTGCATTTTTAAAACGTCTTACAGACGTCAAATCAGAACCTAAAATTGGAGACTGTAACGAAATGATGTAGGATTTTGAACGTTATGAGCGGCTTTTTTCCGATGGATTTTAGAAATTTTTATTCCAATCGACTCGGAAGCCTTCCTCCAGTTTAAATATTCACGTTAAACTATTGAGAATTCCAATTCTTGCCAAATCCAGTAAAAATTTCAGAATAAACTAACCTTGTTCATACATTTCCAACACGGACTTTAGGTTGTTGTAAGCTTCGGCTCTTTTTGACCCACTGCTTCATTCTCTGGGCATTCGAAGACCCGTGTCTCTTAACCTCGTCGTTTTTTTTCGAGAATCCACCGTTAATGGGCATGAAGAGCGGACAGAACGATGGCGTTGGTTGCGGTGAATCTTGCATTCGTACCTTTTCAGTGGAAAACGATCAAGTGGCTGTCGTCGGGTATACCGCGTTAGGCATAAGGACGTTAGGCATAATGCACGTTAAGCTAACGGACGTTAGGCAAAATGTGCGTTAGGTATAATGGACATTAGGCATAAAATGACCCAAAAAAAAGCCCATGACATAAAGAAGGCAGAATTATGCCAAACGTCTATTATGCCTAATGTACCTTATGCCTAACGTCCGTTATGCCTAACGTTCATTATGCCTAATGTACTTATGCTTGGGCCCTCCTCAGTCGTTCGGTAAGACGCGCGGCTACAAAGCAAGACCATGCTGAGGGTGGCTGGGTTCGATTCCCGGTGCCGGTCTAGGCAATTTTCGGATTGAAATTTGTCTCGACTTCCCTGGGCATAAAATTATCATCGTGTTGGTGTTAGCCTCATGATATACGAATGCAAAAATGGTAACCTGGCTTAGAAACCTCGCAGTTAATAACTGTGGAAGTGCTTAATGAACACTAAGCTGCGAGGCGGCTCTGTCCCAGTGTGGGGATGTAATGCCAAAAAGAAGAAGAAGTACTTATGCCTAACGTTAGTGTCGTAGCCAAACGATTTGTCTTCCTTCTCCGTGGAAAACAAGCTTTGGACACCGATAAAGAATCATACCAGCGTCCTTCAGCCTCAACACTGAATGATCTTCATTTATATTCTGTCACCCTTCGAACCATCTACAATTTCCTGTCAGCCTACTGAGATTGAATTTCAAATTTCTTTTCATTAACTTCTTAGTATTCTGGCATTTCAAATACCTACTACGATTGAATTTCAAATTTGTTATCTGTTTATTGCCATTTGAAAATATTTTAGTTTATTTATTTATTTTTATTATGAAATAAGAAATACATTTTACTTTATCTATCAATTTGACCAAAAAATGCGAATGATTTATTCAGGCTCACTTTATTGCCCACAGTTAGCAGCACCCAAGAGGATTTTTTTTCGCAACGTTCTGGCTCTGATTTTGTTGCTGTTAGTGATTGGAAACTCGAATTATTGAAAATGGATCAGTACTTCTCAAGATTCCCATTTTATACAAAATTAAGCTGATCCGAGGAAAATTCTCTTTAAAGTACAAAACCCAAAAGTTAGGCAGAAAGATCAATCATAACGGCGGCCTTACGTTGTCTAAAGTTTACCATGCGGGCGTGTCAATTACGCAACTCTTCTGATTTTTTATGTATTTCACAAATGTTAAAAGAACGATCAGCGAAATTGTTATTCAGCAAAGAACCTGGAAGAGATCGTCGATTTCGGGGTAGAACAGAATCTGTACATGTTGCTGGTTATTTACAGTCGGTGTCCGGTGAGTGATTGACTGGCGATTTTCATCTCAAACATTCGTCACTTGGAACATTTGGTTTTGCTCAGATACCACCTCCAGGTGGTAAGCATTATTTGAAAGCAAACCATTCTCGAGAAAAAGCCAAACTCCTAATCCATTATTTGAATTAAGGTTCCCCCAAACACACGCGACAGTCGCGACGCGATTCTATCGCTTGGCGATAGCGATTCTGTCGCCGTTAGTATGGAAGCGTAAATAGAACATTGCCTGCAGCGACCCAACGATAGAATCGCGGCGACCAGTTGTCGCCGTCGCGGCGATGTAATCGCTTAGATCTGGGGGAGCATTTATTCCTCAGCAATGACCCGACTTCCCCAGCTTCAAACGACTGCACGGGGATGAGATTCCAAGAACATTACGGCAGTTCCCTTTGCCTCTGCGTACTACAATGCAATTAATTGGTAATTTAATAAAACAAATGAATTTATCGCGCACTGCTTTCCTCTTTCACAGAACCATTCGGATTTTCCTTTTTTCCAACGACACCACACCACCATATCGCAGCTCTCAATGGATTTATACTGAGGAAGCCATAAAGTTCGGAACGGTCGTCGTCGTCATCGTTGGAACAGGGAAGAAGCCAAATTCCAATGAATAAGAAGCAGTGTGGATCGGATTGGTGCTGCACCTTTTCTAATTGTCTGCAGCGGGACTCATTTCACTGCACTAATTGTAAGTTTTTGTCCAGGGGGTGAAGGTGCAATGAAACGAAGAAAAGATTAAAGCAGTAGCAATTGGTTATTTGTAACTAACGATTTATGTATTTTGTAAAATTGTTACATAGAGTACGATGAAGACATTTCTTAAAAATAGTTTAAAAACCTCGCAGTTAATAACTGTGGAAGTGCTTAGAAAAGCGGCATTTTCCAGAGGGTGGTGGGGAGGTGGTATGTAATGCCAAGAAGAAGAATAAGAAGACGCCAAAGAAATCACAGTTCTGCAAATTCCGGGTTTTGTTTGCCGATTTCATCAGAGTGGTGCAAAGACACCAGAAAACAAACGATACGAATGTGCAAATTCTTTATTTTCTTTAATAAGAGCAGGGAAAAATCTGTTTGAGTAGAACTATTAATGGAACCTTTCTCAAACAGGCGCAGAACCTCCTCATCTTAACACATAACAATACATAGTTCCACAATGCTCACTTAATTTGAATATTCAGAAGTGGTTAGACAGATATTTATTCTATGTGGTAATAAATAAATCAATAAAATTCTAAAAAATATTATGCTCATCGGGTTAGAAGTTCGTGATACGATTTTTCTCTATTTTCTTCATCTGTTATTGGATAAGGAGTTCAACTTTTTAGCGATTTTTTTTCAAACTGCGACCACACTGGTCATTCGATGGCTGATTTTACCTACAACATGTTTCACTGCAATATCGCAAAACTCAAATGAAACAACTCGTAACATACAACGCTAGTGCGTCTCTAATGTGCCATTTTGAACCACCAAGTTTCGAGCTAAACCTGTTACACAAGATTGAATTAGCCATCATCATCGTCATGATCGCAAACCACCGCCGCCGTCGTCGTCGTCGTCGGTCGTCGTCAGAATAATCTTCCCTTACTTGCTACAATTCAGTACAGGGACACGTTGCAGCTGCCGCTACTACTATCGACTATCGCAGGGCAAAGTTTTCTAATTATGAAACCATATCGGGTTCGGGTGACAACACACCCACCGTCCCATCACCACCTTGTCGTCATTTTCCGACGGCGGCAGCGGCGTGTTTTTTCCTTGTCTTTGCAATATAATCGCAACCCCGCCGCCGTCGCTTCGATCCCGGGGATGGGTGGCGGCCAATCGTCGAGATGAAATTTTTGACTGTCACCAAGTGCCGGGATTTCAACTTTTCCCTAGCCGGCAGAACACAACAGACTGGGACTGGGATCGACGAGATTGGTTAAGACAGGAAACATTACTGCCAAGTGTCGCTCGGTTTATTTGACAAAGAAACTTTAATAACTAAACCATGGCGAAAAGTGGCGTGGAACGCGCGTAGGGAGTGCCATTTCGCTCAGAACAAGCACAAAAAGTCAATATTGGAAGAAAGACGTCAAACTTTCGAAACAGGGACAAGTTGGAATTAAATCGATGCATGTTTAAAGGCAGAAGAGTGGGGCGCTTTATATAATCCAGCTTGAGTCGAGCTGCAGTTTGACTGCGATGGAATGCCGTGCTTCTGGCTTCAAGCTCTCCGATCGGAGCGCCATTCTCAATGATTGATTTCGGGAGATTGCTTCCGTACATCGGATCATGGTCGTAAAGACCCACCTTAGCGTGTACTTTATCATGCTTTCCACCGCAAGATTTGTCCCCAAGTGTCGCAAAAACTTTCGAGCCATCATCGCGCGAACGAGAAGTTCATAGCCCCGGAAGAGAAATGGCAGTCTAATGCGGTAGGATCCAGTCCACATGCGAACTCGCGTACTGGTGCGCCCTCGACAAGGTGGCACTTCTTTCCACCGACGCGACCCATCTAAGCATTACTCGTTATTTTCCACCACGGCACAGGAAGTGATGGCATTTTTCGTCTATTCTTTAGCATATATGAATATCAAGAAGTATTATCGCGCGAGTGCTTGTCCCAGTCGCTGTCGTAGTTGTCCTTCCCGGCCTTCCTGTATGCATCACTACGACGCACAGTGGAGACTTTGACCGATTTGCTTGGACAAAATGATTTCAAATATAAAAAAAACTAAGATTTAGCCCGGTTACTTTTTTTTCCAAAAAATATACCCTTGGATTCCATTTTTTGGATTTTTAATATTTTCGATAAACCTCCTTCCTGTTCAAGTGACATTTACCAACCAGAAAGCTAACACCAACATATTCATCAGAAGAACTTCTCTGGAGAGTTGCGGTGCTGTCTGGAATTAAACCAAGATCTATTTAGGTTATCGACAGAGGCGCGTTTAACAATCATCCAACGGAGGTATAAGTTGTTAAAATCGCAAGTTTATGTAACTAAAAATATCTCATTCTAACCAAAATTATTCTACTAACAACTGTCTGTGTGTCGAGGAAAATCGGTGTTTATCATACAACTACTCCACATGGTAGTGTATGTAAGTGGAAAATGAGAAAGAATTTCACCACTGTCGTCGTCGTCGTCGGCGGCGGGGGTCCCGTCTTCGACGACGACGACGTATAGTCATTGGAGCAGCCAAGTATGAGCGAGAGTGTCTCGGAACGCGGACCCAAGTGCTCTTGATGTATAGTGTGGAGAGGTGGCCACAAGTTTATCAGGTAGGCAATAAATTATTCAAACGTTATGTGCTTGCTTCTTGTTTGCTACTTATTCGGGCTGGTATTTATCATTTTCCATTTCTTTATTTGGAAAGCGCCTGTTCCCTGGCGGTGGTGGGGACGACCTAACCTGTATTGGCTTTCACTGCCGGCTTGCAATACGGGGTTGTACCATTTTCCATACCATTTGGGTCGCGCCTTCGTCATCGCCGAAGTCGACAAAAAACAGATTAAATGAAAAATTGATGTGGCCGTTCCTTGCTGTAGCTTCTGGAACCGGAGGGTATGCCGCCCGAACAAAACCGTTTTAAAAAACTTTGTCAAGTTTTGTGGCTTCCGATTCGGTGAGTCCTTTCGAGGGCTGCACTCCGTTCCATTTTCGAGCGATCCCTTTGTCGTGCCGTGGGTAGGTTCGCTTATTCTTGGGGCTCCCAACGACGCGACTTGACTGAAATGTGAGATAACTGGGTGATAAATTGCATACTGTTTCCACATTTCAACTATTCCGGTGACTTTTGCCCTCACACACGTTCTCAGTGGGTGGCGCAAAACCGGGGAAGATTATGCCGCAGTACCTGCTATAGTTGCTGCAGGGCTGCAGACAACTGTGACGGCACTGTCAGGTTGGGATTTTGTGGTTTTGAAGTTTTTAAAGTAGAACGGGTGGTTTTTTTTCGATTCTTTTTTATCTGAATTTCCTGAATATCCCTGGTAAGCAGCCACGAACTTCCCCGAAAAATTACCAAAATTACCAAATTATCAAGGAAAAATAGCTGGTTTTGGGATATCCTGGGTCATCCAAACCGTCCTTGGTGCAGGGCTTGCGATCTGCAGCCGCGACACTAGCCTTTTCCGTCACCAGAAGCTTTGATACATATTCAATCATGTCCTTAACATATTTCAGAAAACCATTAGACCAAGATAATTTTGGGTATTCTGGGTCATCCAAACCGTCCTTGAGTCCAGAACCTATGATCTACAGACACGATACTAGCTTTTCTCGTCATTCAAGCTTGGAAATATATTCAAACATATTCATAGATCTCCCAGGAGAGATAAATGATTCAATTGAATGCACATTGAAGCTTTGAGTACTGAAAAACGATTTTCTTGCAGCTGTAGATCGCAAGTGCTGAACCTAAGGACAGTTTGGATGACCCAAAATTTCCCGGATATAGTTGAAGGCAAAAAAAGATTTTCTTGCAAAACCCATTTTCTTGTAGCTGTAGATTCCAAGTTCTGAACTCAGAAGGGAGTGTGACTACTCAGAATATCTTAAAACGATATTCGTTGCCTCCCAGAAGGTGTAATGGATTTAATTGAATGCATATCGAGCATTTAAGCACCGAAATGAGCTTCTAAGTCAATCGAGAAATGAATATAAAAGGGACCATTGAGGGCTCTGACCGCTTTCTTGACCTACAGATTGGCCCAGGGAACCTGTGAAAGGGGACATCTTAGTTTTAGCACCAAAACTAGTCATACAACGGCTCTTTTCTCATGGCTTTGGATCAGGAAGCGAAGAATGAAGTAAGCAGTTATGAAACTGAAAAAAAAATGATTCGGGTAATATTTTTAAATTGATCCTGGCATTTCATATTTATACCTCGTTTCCTGATCGAAAAACGATTATTTTCACAGATAACCTCGGGGCAATCAGTAGTTCCTGAGAGCAGTCAGAGCCGTCAATGGTCCATTTTATATTCATACTTCGCTTCCTGATCGAAAACCCTAAAAAAGAGCCGTCGAATGACTGGTTTTGATGCCAAAACTAAAATGTTCCCTTTCACAGGTTCCCCGTGAGCTATCCGTAGGTCCAGAAAGCAGTCAGAGCCGTCAATGGTCCATTTCTTGTTCATACTTCACATTCTGATTGGCTGATTGATTTTGGTGTAAAAACTAAAATGTCCCCTTCCACAGGTTCCTCGGAAGCAACCAGTAGGTCCTGGAAGCGTTCAAAGCTGTCAATGGTCCTTTTATATTTATACTTTGCTTACTGATCAATAACCTATAAAAAAGAGCCGTCGAATGACTGATTTTGGTGCTAAAACTTATATGTTCCCTTCCACAGGTTCCTCGGGGCCAATCCGTAGATCCTGGAAGTGGTTAGAGCCGTCAATGGACCATTTTATATTCATACTTCGCTTCCTGATAGGAAACCATGAAAAACGAGCCTTCGAATGACTGATTTTGGTGCTAAAACTTAAATGTTCCCTTCCACACGTTCCCCGGGGCCAATCCGTAGGTCCTGGAAGCGGTCAAAACCATCCATTGACCATTTTATATTCATACTTCGCTTCTTGATCGAGAACCATGAAAAAAGAGCCGTCGAATGACTGGTTTTGATGGTAAAACTAAAATGTCCCCTTCCACAGGTTCCCCGGACCAACCCGTAGATCCTGGAAGCGATCAGAGCTGTCAATGGACCATTTTATATTCATACTTCGCTTCCTGATCGAAAACCATGAAAAAAGAGTCGACAAATGACTTATTTTGGTGCTAAAACTTAAATGTTCCCATTCACAGGTTCCCCGGGGACATCCCAGCGACTCCAGGATCCGTTTGTTCAATTGGATCATTCTTGACACATTATAAGCCTTCTGGAATAAAATCATAGTGGACGATCTATCAAAAAGCGAGATTCAAATGAAGTTGTGGCCTGAGCCCTTTGATAAGTATCGATCGGAACCGATTATAAAGAAATTGCCATATCTCACTTGGTTCTGGTCCGATTCCAAATCTCAATATCTGGTTCCAATCAGCAAGAGCCCTACTTCATTTGTGGTTACTAATATTATTCATTTTTTAACCACAACTTCTCCTAATATCCACCTCAAATTTACGGGTTTGAACCTACCTCCGAAAAACCCGGAATATTTATTATTATAATCTTTATTAAAGAGGTTTTTAGCCCAAGGCTAGTTCACCTCCGAAAACACCCGGAATATATCCGGAATCCGGTGGCTATAGTCGGTTCCATGGACATACCGTCAAACTACATTAATTTTCTAGTTCGGGCATGCCTGAATTGTCAAAATCGGATGATAGCTAAGATAGTTACAACACATCTAATTTTACTCAAAATTTGCCTATCCTAATTATTTTGTCCATCCCCTGTATGACCCCGTGGACTGAAAGGGCTGGTTCATCTCTACAACGAGAAAAGTCTTTGATCTTCCATGGGAAATGTCTTCGAGTTTGCTCGGAAAATGCCTACGAATTTTCACGAGACATAACTCTGAACTTCCACGAGAAATGTCTTCGCATTTCAACAATAAATGTCTCCGCACTTCCACGGGAAATGTCTTCAAATTTCCACGAGAAATGTCTCCAAATATCCATGGAAACAGTCTCCGATTTTTCACGGAAAGTATCTACAAAATGTCACGGAGAATGTCTCCAATTTTCCGAGAGATTTATCTCCAAAGTTCTACGAGAAATGTCTCCGAATTACCACTGGAAATGTTTTCAAAATTGCTCGGGAAATATTTTCGGAGAAAAGTATTCGCATTTCTACGAGAAATGTCTCCGCATTTCAACAAGAAATGTTTCCATGTCCTTCCATGGAAAATGTATACGAATTTGCACCATGGGCGAAACCCGGAACCAGTCAAACAGTAGAGAACCAGATATTCATTGGTGGCTTTGATGCAGAACCTGTTGTTGTTGATGCGCTGCTTTCCAGAGATGCTAAAGATGGCTTAAGGCGAGGACCATACCCCAGGAGTCGCCAATCTAACCCTTGATTCCCTCTGGTCGAAAGATAAACTCAGTACGGAGAGATTTCCGAAAACTTGTGCTAGATTGACCGCAGGTTTATCCAACAGTTAACTAGACTGAACAGAACGCCTGGTAACAGACGAAAACAATATAAAATCAGAACGCTTCATTGAAGTTTTCGAAGGCAGTTTTTTCAAACTTGCGGTGCTGCAAGAAACGACCAGGAGATAGATGGAGCGGGTTAGGCGATGTTGTTGGAATGGGGGAGGTGTGATGCCCTCCCAGCTGACCTGATTAGAAACCATGGTTAAGGTTGAAAAGGGGGCTGAGAACCCGGAATAAGGTTCTCGGGTTGCCTGATCACTGGGGGGTTGGGACTTATAGCATTGGGAGAATCCAAGGAAAGCCCGAGCGTGTGTCCTGTTCGGAGCCGGTTCTTGCTTTCTTGCTGGTTCTTTTAGTTGCTCAGGTCCGTCCAGGCTGACGTGCTCCTCTTGATTCTCTGCTGCTGTCCAATGGTGGAAGCTAACCATGACATTTTCCAATTGTATCGCACTGTCTTTCTTATCCAGGTTTTTACGTCTCCCGCAGAGACTGTTGACACATTTAGCTGACCTTGATAACCGATTCCAGCAAAATGATCGACCTTGGTGTTGTCAGGCACTTAACAGTGCCCCGGGATCCAAGCAAAGGTCGTATTTGGGACAATATTTGCTAGGATACCTTGGATCCAGGGGTGTTTCGGCGTTTCGCTCTGAAGTGCGGAGATAACACTAGCTGAGTCGGATAGGACGAGGATGGGCTTCGTGGACGGGTAGGTGGCGGCGATGAGAACTGCAGATGCTTTTGCCGAAAAAAATGTACAGGCGTCCGGGAGACTATCCGAGATAGTCATGTTTGTCCCGGTGACCTCGATGCCTACTCCACGGCCTGAAACAGACGCATCCGTATATCTGTGTTCGTTATTGTTGAATTCTCTGTTACCAACTCGGCTCGGCTACCGACCTTCTGACAGCCAAGGTGTTGTCACCCCTGTATGCTATAAAATTGTTAAAGTTGGCCTTTGATGAGTGCTAGTATCCGGTCTCCTTCGATAAGGAGAGGGATCCTGTTTTCTCCGGAAGTTACGGCGGCGAAAGAGGCGGATTTGCGGCAGATGGCCGCTCGCACACGATGGCTAAATGAGAAGATGCCTGTCGGAAGCGGCTCGAACGTATGAGTTGAAGGTCGGTGACAGAGTTTGTGCGGTGGGCGATTCAGGTTTGTTCCAAGCCGTAGAGTAAGCAGATTTAAATGATAGCTTGCCCTTTCCTTAACCGGAGTATACTGTTATTGATTCGGTTCGGTTTGGATGGCATCAGAACCAGAACGATCTATGACCTTGAGAGGACACTGCAAGAACTTTTACAATTTTCCTGTTGGTGGTGGGATGCTCTCCCAACTTGACGCTTGGTCCTGACAACTGGTGCCTCCAACGGCAGACGTGTCCTCTGACGCACTTACTGGCGGTCGTAGTGTAGCCTGCAGAGCTGGCCCAACAATGGACAGCCCTGACGGTAGATTGGGTTCGTATTCGCGTGCGGCCTGGAATGTCGCCAACGATTACCAGCAATATATCGTCGACATAGACGAAGACGTAAATGTTCGGTGGAAGTGAAAGAAACACACCGTTCATGGCGACAAGGAACAGAGTCACCGCCAGAACGGAACCCCAGGAGCGTCCTATGAGGAAGTTCCGAACAAAAGCAAGGATGTTGCCGGAAAATCCCCATTGCTGAAGGACGAAGGGAATTCCAAGATATCCGCAAGGATACCAGGTCACCGTGTTTGCCCTCATAGTAAGCGTTTTGCAAAACGTCACTCAAATTTGCAAAATATGTGCCAGTACCGTATCCTGGCGCAGAACGCGTGCTGCCAGAATCCGTGTCTACCTTCTGCCTTCTACCTTCTAGTTTGTCGCGCAGCCGTCGGTTCACCATCCTCTCGACGACTTTGGACACACAAGAGGACAGCAAGATGGGCCGGTACTTCGTGACATCCTGGGACAGAATAGAGATGACTAAACTTTTTCGCCACTCTTCCGGGTAGGTTTGGTCAACCCACATTTGGTTGACTAACTCTAGGAACCGGATCATGGTGAAAGGCGGTAGCTTTTTGAGCATGGGGTACCCTCTCGTCGGGACAAGGGCGAAAGACAGCTTGGCAGCAGGAAACGGTAGATTGAAGCCAGAATTGTGTGCATCTGGGGGAACATGAAAGGTTGTTGGGGAAGTCATGTCACTGAATAATTCCGTATTTCCACACGAAATGTTTCCAAATTTCGAAAGAAAATGTTTCGGAATTTCCACTTGAAATATTTTCGAATTTCTACGGGAAATATCACCAAACTTCTACGAGACATATTTCCGAATTTCCACGATAAATGCTTCCGATTTTTCAAGGGAAATGTCTCCGAATTTCCACTAGAAATGTTTCCAAATTCTCATGGGGAACGTTCCCAATATTACAGGGGAAACATTCCCGAATTTCCACGGAAAACACTTCTTAGTTTCTACGAAAAACGGCACCGGATTTGCGTGGGAAATGTCTCCGAATTCACCCGAAAAATGTATTCGAATTTCTACAGTAAATGTCCCCAAATTTGCTCGGAAAATGTCTCTGAATTTCTTGTGGAAATGTCTTCAAATATCAAAAGCAAATACTACCGAAGTTTCATGAGTAATATTTCCGAATTTCCATAGTGTAAAACCAACAGTAAAATTGCTGAGGGAATGTCTCTAAATTTCCACGGAAAATGTCTCCGCGTTCCTACGATAAATGTATCCGTCCATGTCTCCAATATTACAGGGTAAATATCTCTAAATTTCCACAGGAAATGTCTCCATCCTTTTACGAGAAATGCCTGTGAAATGTCTCTGAATTTCCACGGGAAAAGTCTTCCAATTTCCACGAGAGACGACTCAAAATATTCAAGAATAATGTCATCGGATTTCCACGAAATTCGAATAAGCGTAAGAAATGTCTTCGAATTTCCACGGAAATGCCTCTGATTTTCCACAAAAAATGTCTCCATGAGAAATGTCTCCCAATTTCTACGGAAATGTCCAAGATTTGTCACCAGAATTGTTTCCAAATAACGACGGAAAATGTTCTTAAATTTGCATGGGAAATGCCTCCTAAATGCCACAGAAAATTCAGAGACGCGACGCGTGTCGTGTAGTTCTTAGGTTAGCACAAACAAAAATCCTTTTAAATTCCACAGGAAATGACTCTGAAATTTCACGAGAAATTTTTCCCGCATTCTAGCGAGAAATGCCACCAAACTTCCACGAGAAATGTCATCGATTTTCCATGGGTAATGTTTCCGAATTTCCACGGGAAATATTATCGATTTTGCACGAGAAATGTCTACGAATTTTCATGCGAAACGTCTCCAAAATTGCAGGGGAAATGTCTCCAAATTTCCTCGAGAAATGTCTTTAAGTTTTTATGCTAAAAGTCTCCATCTTTGACCGGGAATTGGCTCCGAATTCCAACAAAAAAAGTCTCACATTTTTTAACGGGAATTTTTCTCGGGATTTCCATGAAATTTGTTTCCGAATATTTGCCAAAAATGACTCCACATTTCACAATTCACAATTCAAAGGCTTGTCACTGAATTTTCACGAGAAACTTTTCTCACATTTTCACAGGGAAATGCCTCGAAACTTCCACGAGAAATGTCACCAATTTTCTATAGGTAATGTTTCCGAATTCCCACGAGAAATGTTTACGAAGTTCCATGGAAAAGTCTCCAAAATTGCACGGAGATTTTTGCTTGGAGACACGTGCAATTTTTTAGGCATTTTCCGTTGATATTGAGAAACATTTCTGGTAGGAAATCCCTTGGGAAATGTCTGTGAATTTCAGAGGAAATGTCATCAAAATTGAAGGAGAAATAACTCCGAATTTCCACGGGAAATGTCTTTGCATTCTCACGAGTAATGTCTCCACGCTTCCATGACTTTAAATTTTCATGAGAATTTCTACGCGAAATGTCTCCGAAATTCCACGGAAAAAGTTTTTGAATTTCCACGGAAAATGTCTCAACAGTTTCACAGGTAATGTCTTGGGATTTCCACGAAACTTGTCTCCGAATATTCGCGAAAAATCTCTCCACACTTTCACCTGAAATGTCTCCGAAATTCCATGGAAATGTCCAAGATTTCCTACCAGAAATGTTTCTGAATATCGACAAAAAAAAGTCTCCAAAATTACACTATGAATTTCAATGGAAAATGTCTTCAAATTTTTACAAGAAATGTCGCCGAATTTCCACGGTAAGTGTCTCAGAATTTCCTCGCGAAATGTTTCTGATTTCCCACGTGAAGTTCCTATTAATTATCAGAGGTAACTACGAAATACGGTAACAGGAAATTAATAACGTTAAATGATTTATTAAATATTTGCCCTCGAAATATTTTATTTTTTTTTGCATTAATTTTATCGTTATTTTGAAATTCAGAATCTATTTTATGGAAGTTCATTTAAATAATAACACAGGTTTGTATTAATTAGTCATAGTCTGCTCTAATTTGCATACTCTCAGATAGTGTTTCTCGCGTGCTTAAAGTAGAACCTTCCCCCAGAATCTAAAGAATAAAACAATAATGCAAATTTTCGGAAAGAACCTCTTCGTTCCGTTTGCCTTTCCGTGACAACCCGAAAAAGAAAACGCAAATGAATTGTCAATCACATCTAATTGATTCCAATACGGAACTCCATTATCAGTGTTTGGCACGCCACTTCCGTCTTGCCGCATGGCATTGCTGCTGTGCTACTGCAGTTGTCACCGGTTCATAGCCGAGGACAAATGTCGAATAATGTCTTCACCCCTTTCTCCGGCAGCGTCGCGTCGGCAAAGTGCTTCCCTTTTTGTGTCATTTCGGGGTTTCCGTTTTCTTCTGTTTTCAAACAATTTCCGAATTGCATACATTAAGGGCGGCCTTCCTTGGTCTTCGATATGGTAATTCCAGCTGGTGAAAAGGGAAAACGATTAGAATGGAATTAGGCCCAGCTTTTCGATTCACGAAATTCCGCACAAGATGGGCCCGGCGTGGAATCAACTCTGATGGTTTGGAAAATGAAAGGACTTTCAAACACGGAAGGCCGAGAACAGATAAGGTGGGCAGAGTCGGTGACCCAGGACAATAATCGTTAAAAGGTGCCACGATGGCTGCACGTACTATCGTAGTGATGTGACCGACTGGGGATGAGTGGAACGAATTTAACGACAATTTGATAAGAAAGTAGAATGCTTGTTAAAGTTATTTCAAATAGATAGTAAATGTATGCTAATAAAATCAAACTGACGGGATTTGAATGCCACCATTTTTGGTTTAATGTCTTGATTGAAGTATCTTGAATAATCAACAGAAGTTACTTACGTACTGATTAGAAGCAATGCGGGACATACCTGTAAGTAAATTAAAATGGATAAATTGGTTAGTATGGAAAAGACAGCATCATTTTATAACTTTAGTCGTTAGAATAGATAGAATGGTAACTTAAAGTACAGTGAAGTAAGCTACTTCTCTTCCCGCGAGTACAAACATTCCCGCTAAAAGATGGTAAACAGTACGGCTTCCCGGAACACACATGCTACTCCACGTAGCAGACATTGTTTTCACGCGCCTACAGCAGCAGCGGAACAAGATATCGTTGTTTTTCTTTGTTCCAGATGGGGTAGAAACATATACGTACATGGAACGGAACGGACGACGACGACGGTGGCTTCGCCGTGGGCACGATATACCAACGCAACCGACTGCGATCCGGGCGCGGTAGCGTGGATAATTATCTTCGCTTTTTGTTTTACGATCTGGCACCGGTGTGTCGGTCGACCTGGCCCCGAGTTAGACGACGGCACCTTCCCAACCGCCACCAGCCAGCAGCGCAGTGGTTCGTTTTTTAGTGAGTTGCTACATGCCATGCCGTGGCATATAGAATAAAAGTGTGGTAAACGCGCTATCTCCGTTGCTCAATCGTAAAGTTCATCCGCAAGTCGTAAACAAGGCTCTGGTTATCTAGGACCTTGGGTTTCCGCAAGTTCTTGACGGGTGTGGAAGACACGCGAAAAATATGCCAACCTGGTGTTGGTTTGTATGTCGGGAACGAGGGACTTTGGGAAGGATTCCATCTGCTGGCGGGAGCATACCTCCAAGATCTCCAATATTGGCAAATCAAGGCTGAGAAACCACTCGCCGTAAGTGATTCGTTAGCCCACAACTAGCATCATCGGAGGCCACTTTCATTCGGTAGCCCCTCGGCCCATATCCACTCAAACGTGACGGCAAACACGGCTGGCCTTTTTATTTTCCGGCGTAATTTTATTTCTATGCCACTTTCGCATGGAAGGGAAATACTGCTCCTCGACAGTATAGTTCCCATACCGCTTTGTGCTGCTTCGCGTGCGCCATTGCCAAGACACCACAGCCAGTCTTATATCATTGTCCCTCAGCCGAGTCCATACGCTACTTTATTGGATTAGTTTCGTTCTGACGTGCTGGGGAATGTGTTGACGGTGGAAGCTTTCATGCGATGGAAACGCTTGGTTGTTTTCTAGTTCGCTGGATGAATAATTTCCGATTTGATGGGTTTCCGTCCTTGGAATATTAGTTTTACATGTACAAACAAACAGTGTAGGATTTGAACATATACCTAATGCCTCAACCGTAGTTTCTTATGCGAGTTTATGTTGGAAGAAAAGTCTCCGTGAGCTTAATTAAAATTTGTGTTTGGCTGGTAAGCCTTGTAACCCAGCGCAAACACTGACATACGACGCCAGTGCTGATAAATTATTTCATCTTATTCAGTTGAACGCTGAAAAGCAAATCTAGTTAGCCATTTTTTCAACCTTTCGCTTTCCTTGCCGTCTTGTCAATTTAGAGATTCTATATTTTGTCATTTGACTGGCGGTTGGAAAAACGGGCAATTATTGTAGGTACAGAAGACAGAGGTATTTCTTGTTACCAATTTAATGTGAATTATTGATGTCGAACTGATGTTTGTGCTAATTGTGACAAATGTCACTCCTTATAAGTTTCCAAATCGACGTGGTATGTACTGATAGTCAATCGAATAAAAGTGTTCGACAGACAGGAGCATCTCAATCGTGATCTCAGTTTTCTGTTTTGAGATCTACGTAGGCTATGCATATATTCGGGTCAAAAAGCTCGATTTACATTGAGATGTTTTTATAACACTGGCCAGAACCGAACCGATGACTGTTTTATACAAAGAATTCTGCCAACATGCCATGGCATTCCTTGAGGAATATAAACTCAGAAAAATGATTCAAAAACTTGATTGAATTGAAACCAAGTCTGGTTCCTCGAAAATCCTTTCAAAATCTGTAAAATTATCTCTGTTGCTCCATTTTTGGGCTACGCTACAAACTCTGTCTAGAATTTCAGCAAGCAAATGAACGGATGAAATTGGAAATGCAAGATAGAGTTTATTATATTATGGTACAAGTTTGATCAAAGGATTTACATGATTTTTTTTCCACATGATTTACATGTTTTTTTTGTTGATAAAAGTTCAATTAAGCAATTCGAATAAAAAATGAAAAAAAATCACAGTGAAGAAAATTCATAAAGAAAAGCAAAGAAAATTATGCTTGAACTCATCAGAAATATGGGGCCCTCCTTAGCCGTGCGGTAAGACGCGTGGCTACAAAGCAAGACCATGCTGAGGGTGGCTGGGTTCGATTCCCGGTGCCGGTCTAGGCAATTTTCGGATTGGAAATTGTCTGGACTTCCCTGGGCATAAAAGTATCATCGTGTTAGCCTCACGATATACGAATGCAAAAGTAGTGACTTGGCTTAGAAACCTCGCAGTTAATAACTGTGGAAGTGCTTAGTGTAATGCCAATGAAGGAGAAGGAGGAGGAGGAGTCATCAGAAATAGGATTTTTATGCTTCATACTATAAAATTTTTGGGATGAGTTTTTGTCTTAGTTTCAATGCAAGGGCAAGATTTGTGAAAAAAATCCAGATGCGCACACGTAAAAAATAACCTTATATGTTATGGCAAAAACCCATTCGAAAATACTTATAGGGAAGAGGCCCCAAAACACCCCCCGATGCAAAACGCCTTTTGTGGTTTCCGTCATATTTACCGTCATTAAGATGGCTGTAACAAAACTAGATCTAAAATTATGTAGGTTAGGCGAAAAAAGTTTCAAAATAGTGTATGGGAAGGTCGGAAAAACCGAAAATTTCCACATTTTAAAGAAACATCTAACATTTTGGCGAGGCAAAACGCCCTAGTGTCGCTAACCTACAATGTACTTGCGTCTCCACGCACTATCCATACCAGAATGCTGATTCGCCGACGCATGGTACTTTGTTCCTTAGTAGTTGCCAGCTAAAAGGCGTTTTGCCTCATGAGTTTTCCGGCAACAGAATATCACCACTTTTTTGAAATGTGAATAATATCAATATGATTGAGATTTTTTACAATTTTTGAATGGCATCAACTAGCTATCTTGTTTAACTGTTGCATAATGTAAAAATACCCATGAATAGCGTTACAAATGAGACAATAAAGCAGTATTTGCTTAGCTAGGGCATTTTGCCCCCCCTTCCCCTACTCTTCATTATGCCACCCAATGAATGATCGCATATCAAAAAGCTAATAACATTCATAAGTTAATGAAAAGTATAAGTTTCGGAATGTATGTGACTTATGCGATGTATTTTTTTTCTTATATATAACATTAAGCGCCTGCTTTGGCAGAACGTATTATAAATCTTAATAATAAAAACATTGTACGAGTATGTAAAAACATTGTACGAGAAAGGCAAAAACATTAAATTTTTTACGTGCATTAAATCAAGCCCTCGAACAAATTTGCACAAATAAGAATTGTGTGCGAAGAATTGTGTTCTCAGCAGAAACAGGCATTTCCTATTAATCAGTGTTGTGCTGAATCATTCTCTGCCGATAATGATTGCAATATCCAAATGATAAATCTTCTGTTAGGCGTCCTGGTTTTGTAGTAGGAAAAAATTGGCTTGAAAAGTAACGGTAAATGATTTAAATTAAAATATGATTTTCAAACGATTCTCATTCGTCGGCGAGTTTTGAACAATTGATAGTTTTTAACAATTGATAATTCAACAGCACGATCGCTTATGAGTGCTCATCATCCTTGATTTTTTAGAAATTTGATGTTTCCCTGTTTTCCATACATGTTAATATCATATACGCAGCACTAAATACGTGTTTTGTTTTGCGGAATAGCTTGTTTGGAATATCACGATAGGGTTCTTAATTTTTGTTCTATCCGCAGCAGAAATTAAAGACAAACCATGTTTTGTTCTGTCCGAAAGTTCGTGTGGTAGCGTTGCGAGTTCTAGTTATCCATCCTTATGCTATCTACAGCAAAAACTAAGATCAGTCCAAATTTTATGTACAAAAAATCGTTTTAGACTGTCCTAATATTTTCTTTGCTGTCGGCAGTACTAATTGAAACCAATAATCTTTTTCACTGTCTACAGAAAACATTAAAACAAATCTGTTCGTGTTTGTATGGAAGTTCGTTTGGAAGTTCCCAATGTATATGATTTGCTGTCTTTAGACGATACTAAAATCATTCAATGTTCGTTGAGCTGTGCTGTGCTTTTTTCGCACAAAATTTTGTTTGGGGCATTTACGAGATACGGATATGGCATCCATCAAAATGCTTTTCGGCTCGAGTGGCATTCGACCCTTCCCCCTCTGTTGAAAATGTCGTTTGGCCCAGCAGGTCATTTGGCCGAAAAAGTCGTTTAGCGAATTGGTTATTTAGCCGCCATATGGACGAAACGAACGTTTGGCAGAAACGGCCATTTGGCCCAACTCCTCATCATTGCTTCTCATTTCTTACTTCTCACTTCTTAATTATAATTAATCACTCTACGCTTTTCACATTCACTATTGTTCGACAAAACGATATTTTCGGCCATATAACCCGTTTAACAAAAGTCAAATTTACGGTCGTTCGATTCGTATCCGTATCCGCAATTTGGTCAAACGTCATTTTCAGCTAAAAAGATCTTTTTGTCGAACGATCATTTCGGCCAAACGGTATTTTTGCCAAATGATCTATTCGGCCATATGACCTATTCGATTAAACAACATTTTTAGCCAGGTGATCCGTTCTGCCAAATGACATTATCGGCCATTCGGACAAATCGCCCATTGTGCCAAATGCGAAGCCAAATGATCTTTTCAGTCGAATGCAAATTTCAGTCAAATGACCTATTCGACCGAACGTTTTTTTCCGGATAAATCAAAACCGATGTCGCTAAACGACATATCTGCTTTTGTAAGCAAAGATTCAAATTACGATTTGACAAATCTGATAGTTCTACCTCGCAAACCGCGGGTGAAGGTTTATGCTACCTGCGAATGGTATTGGTTTGCGTAGATTTGCTCTCAGATTCGTCAAATCGACGTTTAAATCCTTGTTTACAAAAGCAGATAAAAGTCGTTTTTAAAATTTGATATTAAAATGACCTGCTCGGGCAAATGACTTTCGACCAGATGGATTTCGGCCCAACCATTTGCTCAGCTCAATGGCATATTCAGTCAACGAATTTTCGGTCTTATGGCTTGTGGCCAAACGGCATTTTCTCTATCGAATAGCAGAAAATTATTAAAATTGTCCGAGACTAAGAGAGGAAAACAAAACAGGCAAAATTTGAGAGATGAGTAGATGATTACCCTAGTAACATTTTGGTTTTATGTTGGTTTTATAACACTCTTGTAGAGTAAATTATGGTTTTCTTGCTCTTGCTCTTCTTGCGTTATAAAACTTAAAATGTTACTTGGGTATGCAGATAGGGCATCTAGGGTACAATTTCACAAAAAAGTGGGTTTGTAATGAGGAGGTATCCTAAAAAAAATATACGGCAATTATTTTAAACTTGTGTGTTCTCGAAGTGTAAATCAGTTTCTATATGTTCGGATATCTTGTGATTAGTTCAAATAAAGTGACATGATTATCAAATATTGCAGCATGTACCACCAAAATTCATGTCAGACAGTTACCAATACTAAATGACGGAAGCCAAACATAGTTGTCATTTTTATTATTCCACGCATGCTGCTACGCACCAAAGCTGGAATAATGAAAAAAGGCAGTTGTGCGTGGTCTCCGCTTTGAATGGGGTGCCCTTGAAAACCGCGAATGCATTTAATTTTGGATTCCGGGAGGCATGTCCTTACCGTTGGACTAAACAACAACACAGTTTTGTGAGTTGACAAAGAAGCTGTAACGAATGGACCCCTTAAAAAGGCCCGAAATGGACCGAAACTTCGAGAAGCGATTGAAAACATCAATTCCATCTATCACTGCGCAACTAAAGAGACCAAATGAGGAATTCTCAGGTCACCCTCATTGCTGATTAGACTACTTCTTCTTTTTCTTCTTCTTTATTGGCATTACATCCCCACACTGGGACAGAGCCGCCTCGCAGCTTAGTGTTCATTAAGCACTTCCACAGTTTTTAACTGCGAGGTTTCTAAGCCAAGTTACCATTTTTGCATTCGTATATCATGAGGCTAGCACGATGATACTTTTATGCCCAGGGAAGTCGAGACAATTTCCAATCCGAAAATTGCCTAGACCGGCACCGGGAATCGAACCCAGCCACCCTCAGCATGGTTTTGCTTTGTAGCCGAGCGTTTTACCGCACGGCTAAGGAGGGCCCCTGATTAAACTACTGCAGATTCTAAATTGTTGAAAAGACATTTAAAAATTATCTGGGAATTGACGACTGAAGTTTTGCTATGAAGATTGAATTTCTTTCGGCGATAGCAGTCTTAATAAGTAGCAAATACTTTGTTGCTCCTACATCCGACGTTTCGGTTAATTTTGAAGAAGGTTAAATAAATTAACCGAAACGTCGGATGTAGGAGCAACAAAGTATTTGCTACTTATTAAGACTGCTATCGCCGAAAGAAATTCAATCTTCAAAGACATTTTAATTTTTTTTTGTAATCCTTCTGGCATTAACGATCTTCTAAAGGTATTTTCACTTAATTAGAATGCTTTATGAAGAAATTTCCTTTTTGCCAGTTTTTCATAATTCGATAGCCATTTAACAAATTGTTTATCACTTCGTCCTACCGGAATCAATATAGTAACAAATCTGTCTCGTTCATTGATTCAGAACAGCGCCGTATGTAGAATGCATTTTTGAGACTTTTCCACTCTGCAGATTTGTCATGATTTGAAAAATATTCTAAGATAAATAGTTTTTATTACTTAAAGTTATTCCTATCCATCGATTTGTAATTCTGCCATTAATAAGAATCCCCAATCAATAGCTATCAATAGCAATAATTTGAAGGGCGTCACTATCCGCTGAATGAATGTTTTTTAGAGATGTTTACGTTATGCAGATTTGTCATAAATCAGTAGAGATTTCGAAGATTAGTCATGTTTTCGCTCTCTTTGGATTCAATTCTTGAATTACTCTTCGCACAGATATTTGCCCTCTTAAATTATTCATTAGAATAATTTCCAACTCTCCCCAACTCGATGTTCTGTGACTCGATACTTCCCCTTACTAGATAAAATTCAAAGTCTCTTGAATCTAGCATACTGCGTTCCTTCCGTAAGTCGACACCTCCCTTACTCGATATTCTGTAAGTCGATTTAATTTCCCAATGCATTTTCGCCTCGCTAGCTCGATGTTGTCAGAATCAGTTCACATGCATGATATACACGACGTCGGGCCTTTTTGTCAAATGCCGTTTGCTCGAATGCCGTTTGACCGAATATTTAGTTTAAAAAATTAGATTGCGATTTGTGAAGAGTGAGTAGTGAGAATAACATGAAGCTTACATAAAGAAGTGAGGGATGAGACATTTCTCACATCTCATGAGAATATGAAGACATAAGAAGTAGGAAGCAAATATTAAATGAGAAGAAAAAAGTGAGAAGTTATTAGTTCAAAGTGAGAAGCAAAAAGTGTGAAGTAAGAAGTTAGAAGTGAGAAATTTGAAGTGAAAAGTGCGAAGTGAGAAGTAAGAAGTGAAAAATGAAAAGTGAGAAGTGAGAAGTAAGAAGTGAGAATTGCAATGTGAATAGCGAGAAGTGAGAAGTAAGTTGTAAGAAGTAAAAAGTGCAAAGTGAAAAGTGAGAAGTGAGAAGTGAAAAATGAGAAGTGAGAAATGAAAAGTGGGCGAGAAGTGAGAAAATGAGACATGACAATTGAGATGTAAGGACCGAGCAGTGAGAAGTGCGAAAAGTGAAATGTGAGAAAATAAATTTGTTAAATTAATCCTTATTCCTTCCAAACTCTTTTTCCTTTTCCCTTTTACTTCCTTCTTCTTTCTTTTTTCTTTTCTTTATCTTTATTCTTTCTTTTCTTTTTTTCTTTTTCCTTCATCTATCTTCTTCCTCCTTCTATCTTATATCTCACCATTCCCTTCTCGCTTCTCAACATCTCACTTGTCTATTATCTTCTCTCACTTCTCACCTCTTGCTTATATTTTCAACCCTACCCTATTCCTACCTCTTACTTCGCAACTATCACGTCTGACTTCTCATCATCCACTTGTCACTTGTCACTACTCTCTATAGACCTCACTTCGAATATCTCATTACCCACTTCTCGATTCTCACTTTTCACTATTCATTTCCAATATCTAACTTCTCACTTCACATAATGAGGAAACAAATTTCTACTAGTAGGTCAAACGGCGTTCGGATAAATGACCCTTTTGTCCAAAGGGCATTCGACCAAATAAGCCTTAACCATGTTTTTACATGTTTGATATTTTGGGAAAAAAAATGTGTTCCCTATCACGAAAGCTCCTCAACTCAATGGTCAATGGTATTGAGTAAAAGATATTTAACTGTAATGCATGTTTTCGTTTTCCTTCAGCACATTTTTCAACAATTTTCGCTCATCGATGCCATTCAGTGCCATTAGAATTTAACAAATTATTTATATTTTCGCTTTCCTGAGATTTACTTCTAAATTTTTAATCTAACTAAAAGTAAATAAAACTATATTTTCGTCCTTTTCGGACCCATTTCTAAAACAATTTTCCGCCCATAGAGTCAGTATCAATTGTTGGAGCTCAGCAACCAGCAACAAAACTTTCAAGAAATTTCCGAACATTAAAGGGCTGCTTACAGAAATTTTTGCGGAGAAATTCTTCCAGGAATAAATTATTTCATTTTGTGCTGTCTCTGAATCCGTATGTTATTTGTCAATGGGGCGAAACAATATTTAAACGAAACATACGTGAGCAAAAGTCCTCAGGAGGAAAATTTGAGAGGTTCGGGGAAGCCTATTCAGTGTTGGTATGGGCACCTATATAATGATGTTGACTATTGTGAACGTTTTTCGGAAGGCGGAAATCTATACAGAAGGAATTAGTTATAGCGTCTTAGAAATTGGATCTTAAGCTCCTATAAAGGCGTAAAATTACACAAACAACTCATCCTAGGTGTTTAAACATCTCCAGGGCGGAAGCTTGAAGAGTTACAGAAGGCTTATTCAGTAATGCTGGTTATTTAGGGCGGGAATTCTAAGCACGCGTATATAGCACCCATTGGTACTGGACCGTAGACTAGAAAGCTTTAAATCTGTCTAGTTTTATATTTGTGGCGACTATGAATACTTTTTTATGAGAGCATAAAATTACTAAAACGCCTAAAAGTGCATCCTAGTTGAGCAAAACGTGATGCAAATTTTGAGAATTTTGAGGCATGCTTATTTAGTAATGCTCAATATTTAGGGTGGATAGTTTTCGGAAAGGTGCTCATAGTGGGTGGACATAATGTGATAAAACTGCAGTTTGGTCAAGCTCAATTTGATATTCGTGTTTTGTAGCATAGAACGTATAATAAAAATTTGGCAGAGAAGCCTTATTGATTCTAGACATTATTGGATCGAATTCACCAACGTGAACAACTTGGCAATGACGTTTTCATTTTTTTTTTTTGACGTTTTAACCCCTAACGGTCATTCACGTCTGCTTTTATTTAACAATCCAATACAGTTTCTTACAAAAGTTTAACCAAGTCTAGTTTTTCACGAATTGTATTCTCGTTTTTCATCATTTTTCAAAATGCTTTTCAAATTACTTCCTAGGTTCAATACTTTTCGAATTTCATTATTTTGAGGATTTTTGCGTTTATTTGAAATTTTTGTGGCTTACTTCTTATTAATAATTCTAATTTAGTATTGCTTAAGAGATCAATATCTTGCTGATGTGGATTAGATAAAAAATCGTTGATATTTTTTCCAATGAATTTTGGTATTTGGTCATCTCTAGGTCGGCAAATATCAACCATCATAATCACTTTAGAAACAAATCTATTTGAGAAAACACAATCAGTGTGCGCACATTTTCTTTTTCGCCCGTAAAAAATAACAAAGAATCAACACAATTCCGAAAACAAGCAGAATCTTTGGCTCATCAACGTAAGTGGCAGGTTTTTCTCCGACCTGGCGCGAAAATGACCGAGAAGCGTTGGCCAGAATTCTTATTAGATTTGGCCGGAACATCGACCATCAAACACTCATCGAAATGGAATCGATCTCAGTTCTTTTTTTCAGACAAAGCTCATTCATCCTGTAGCCAGTGATGTGTTAGAGTCGTACTAATGGGGATTAATGGACCGTTAGAGCGAACAGCAACAGCAACCACATCCCATCCCGGTAAGCCAGCTGCGACGGTTCATGAATAATGAAACATGTTGAGCTCTTCGTCGAATTCCTACCCCAACACGACACGTGGCTAAACTTTTCGACATTCCTTTTTCCGCTCAGAAACACCTTTCCGTCGGATTGATGCGGTGCAGACGCGTCTCTATCCGTCGGAAGTGAAGTTTTATCACAACCACGGATCGTGATTAATTACGGGCAACCAAACAATCAGATTAACCGGTGTCAACGAATTGTTCTGGGAAAAGTAGAATGCTTATGTTTCGGTAGCTTGACTTTGAGAATATGTCAACAATTCGTCAGAACAAAGGTCGAGTCGAAAGTCTGAAAATAAAAGTTTGAAATCGAAATGCGAAAGGACGATGTTGCAAATGAAATAATAAAGGCCTACGGGTTTGAAAAGATTGGAAACAATTCGTGGGAAAACAATTGGGAAGGATAAAAATTGGACAGACAAATATTTGCCGACCATCATTTATCCCTGACCTAAAAAATTAGAGCAGACACTTGGCAGAAGCATCTTCCTCGGTATCATCCCTTCTATAAACAAGTAGCACGATTCACCGAAGGAACGGTTCATGTCTAATTAAACAATTTATTATTTAAACAAATTTCTAAATTTAAAATCGTTAAAGACAGAAGAATCCTGCCGCTTAATTTCATAACAATTTTATTGGATTCACGCCTTCCATTCTCTGTAGACGGCAGCACCCCTTCTCAAATTATGACGCTCGCTCAGCAGGCTCAGCCTTCGGCAAGGTCCCTTCCGCATGGATTGAGTTTCGGATTAATTCCCACTTTCCACAACAGCTCGAACCACCGAAACACCGTCGAACAAGACGCCAGCCCGGATTATTCCGCCTGGTAGAAATTGAATTAGCTCTTTCGGTCCGCATTCAGCGATGTTTTTAACACGTCTATTCCACCGCCACCGCCACCTCCGTCAATGCCGACCGAGCTCAAATTCCGTCCCATTTACAAGGCAGTTGAAAATTATGTTGCGCTTTTTTACGGCTCGAATAGACAAGAATAAGCCTCTGCTTCGAGCATGGATGAATCTGCCCGTGAGAAGGGGTTAATCAAAGCCATATTTGCGCCATTTTCTGGAGGCTCATTTTCCCACTCGATTGCCTTGATTAAATGTAAACGCTCCTTGGGCGAAGCGGATGCTGCTAAAATCTGGGCCTCATCGAGCCTCTTCGGAAATGTTTATTTTGTTGCTGCTTCTGCCGATTTCACCAAGAACAAAGTACCAATTTTGTCGCAAGCTTACACTTTTTTGGCAGCCAGGGGAAAAGTCAAATTCATGCGACGACGACGACGACGAAATGAAAGAGCTACGGCAACGTATGAATGCCCCGGAATCGTGTTGCTATAAATTATCCTTTATTATATTTTTCGGGCCAATTTGCTCCCTTTTAAAAATAATTTCGTTCTTTGACACCGGTTGGGTAGCCCTTTTCTACGTTCTGCAATCTGATGACACAAAGGTGCTACAAAAATTGAAAACATTGCTTGTAGGAAAGGAAAATGTGTTAATAATGCTTGTCTTTCCGAGATTCAATCGTATTCGAATATTTGACAGCGTTGATTAAACGAAGCTCGACGTTGTTCGAGAAAAAACAAGCAGATTCATTTGATTTTGATTCGCATCCTATTTTATTACAACATAGAATTTATTGTCATGCAAGTCACTACAGTAAGAGCAGCGTCTCGCAAATTTCACCAAAAATATTCAAAATCATGGATAGTTTCCATATTAACCTACTAAATGCCGTTGTTGGTTCTGGCAAATCCAACAAAAAAGCTCGAACCTGCGAAGGCGACGAAAAGGATACCACTATATTAGATTTTATGAGTTTATTTTATTGGATATTTATTACGACCGAATGGTCCACCAGAGAGCGAGAAGGACTACTGCCTGGATCTGCCTTCCTCGGGGCTGTCCTCCGAATGTTAAAATGTTTGAAAGCTCCAACCAACACACCGTCTAAAATGTGCTTTTTGTTCCACACAGTTCACCTCCCCCAGACAGAGCACAAAAACATGGCGACCTACCTCCACTGGTGGTGGTGGCGATGGTTGGTGGCAGTACGTTCATGTCGAGGAGCTTCGAGTACATGTTCCGGGGCCCTGTTATTGGATTGCACAGCAACAGTAGCAGGTGGGCGGGGAATGGACCAAACCCTGGTCGTAATTCACACTATCCCACACCGTGCGCCCGTTCGGAGAGCAGGGAGGCAGCTACGAAAACTGCAATTAGCGTCGGGTGGTTTTTCTCGCTCGAGAATTTGTAATATTTTACATTTTTCGCACGAGATTAATTACGACGCTACTGGTAATTTAATGTTCGGAATCCGGACCGGGGCGAGGAATTTCGTGTTTCGGCAGGAAAGTTGTGCGGCTAGACAATGTAGCTGGTTTTGGATGAACGTTCGGGATCGTGGCGCGCCGTCGTAGAAAAGCGTGTGAACAAATGGAACGAAGGCCCGAGGTAGGGACATCGAAGCTCAAGGTGAAGGAAAAGTTGATCGTGAAATCTTAAAATGTGCTTCTTTGTTGGCCACAAATACAAGGTCTAAATGTTTGTACGGTGAGGTTGATTAAAAAAGTAAGTACTCGAATACGAATGAACAGGAATTAATTAGACGCGCCTTGTTATTGTTTGGAGCTCAAACTTTCAGCTTTTGGTGCGTCCTAGTGGACGCTTTCGCGACTATTTTCGGACAGGGAACGCCTAGTCAAAATTAGGGGAAAGGGATATCAGAGCTTGTTTATTGTCGGTTGGAAGGAAAGAAATATAGCAACATACATTGTTGATGATTTTGTTGATGTATAATACTACTATTGGCCTGAAAGCCATACTTTTACATTGGTACTGGGTTTGACAATGTCTAGAGTGGTTAAAGATAAAATTGTCAGGATTCCAAGTACTTTTGTTGATATGAATTCTTAAATACGGGTTCATGTTGTATGATTCGTTACACTAATCAATTTTTTTTTTCTTGCATAAGATGCTGTAGATTGTAGGAATGTAGAATTTATAACGTTTGTAATCCAAAACATGACCCTAAGTAGACTTGTGCGCTGCCGCGTCATGATACCGCCGCAGACATTTTTGCATCGGCGCGCCACCGTTTAGAATTTGTCACCCCAATTTTCCACGCCTATTCAGAAGTCCACAGCACTTTTGGTGATGGGGATGGAGTTTCTGTACACCCAACCGGGAATTGTTAGATTTTTCTAACAATTCTTCATAAGAACTAGAGATGGGCAAAACGGATCACTTGATCGGATCAGATTTGGATCATTCAGTCTAATGATTCGGATCTTTCATACGTAATGTAAGAAGATAGCAAATAAGTGAAATGGCACACACTATTGATTCGTACATAGAATAATTAGTAGACGATCTTTTTGATTTTGGGGAAAATTGTAGATTGATCATTAGTAGGGTAGAAAGATCTGGAAAACGAAATTAGTTATCTAAGACATTCATGTAGACTGCTATCGGATGAATTAAATAAATAAATAAATTTCATCCTTCTCTAACTGACAAGCATATATGGTCGGGGTTCAGCCAAATCATACCAAGCGCCATCGAAAATTTACCGATTGTTCTGCTCAAGCTTTCGTTTAGCAGATTTAATTTATCGCAAATCGCATCGAATATCCCTCAACCCCATAAATGAGGATATCCTACTGCAAATGTATGCTTAAATTGATATGAAACTATCTCCGTTGTCCTTGTACGAACAAAATATTACAAGTTAGTCGAAAAGCCGTTTGGTGCGGTCTGGCTGAACCCCGGACATATACCATTTGTGGAATACAAGAAAAAACATTTCATTTTGTCATTTTCTTACAAATTGTCCTACAATTTGCTGATCTGGTGAACCGGAGCTTTTGAAAAGTTAGCTCCGTTTGTTTGGTCCGTTTGGTAATTTTCCCCAAAAAATCCGTTTTGCCGAATGGCCGAAAGGATTTGGGTGAAATTACTCTTTCTGCCAAAATACCCTTTCCACCAAACGACATTTACGACCAGATGATCTATTCGATCAAACGGCATTTCCAGCCAAACGACCATTTCAGCCGAACGGCGTTTTTAACAAAATGACCTTTTGCGGATAAAGCACCAGTTTGACTAAATGTCCCCTTAGGATGTATGTCGCTTTACGCTAAATGAAATTTTCGGACAACCCATTTTCGACCTAATAACCGTTTCGGACAAACGTTCAATTCGGCCAAATGGAATTCTGCTAGATGTCTTTTGGCGTGCTATTCGGAGTGGCATTTGAACAAATGGCTTTCCGCCGAATAAATTTCGGCCAAACGACGAGAAGAGTCGATGCTTAGGCGATGGCCACAAAGTCGGAAAGTGACGAATTTGTTATTTGGCTGAAAACCATCTAGCCGAAATGAACATACGGCCGAAAATATAGTTCAGCCGGATTGGTTTGGTCGAAAAGGCCATTTGGCCAAAATGGTCATTAGGTAGAAAGCCCGTTTGACCGAAATTATCATTTGGTCAAACGTGTCGACATTTTTGATCATTTTACCCGTTCAGCAAATGACATTTTCAGCAAAATGACCATTTCAGCCGAATGGAGTTATCGGCCAGATGACTTATACGGTCAAACTACCATTGTGACCAAATGACGTGTTACGGCAAGCGCCTTGGGCATATGAAAATTTCAGCCAAACCGTTTTCTATTTAATAACCGATTAGCCCGAATGTTCATTTCGATCAAATTATATTCGGCTAGATGCTTCTGGCTTAACGTATATTCCGCCAATGAGCTTTTCCCCCAAAGATTTCGGCCAAACGACACTTCTTCATATCTAATAATTGCCAGCGGAATTGCTAACGAATTTGTTATGGACAATACCAAGTATTTACCGTAGAAAACCAAATAAATTATTTTAAAACTCCGAAAAAATAATAATTTGCAAAAACTGAAAGATTTCGAACAATTCAAAAGATTCTCACGGTAATGTCTTGAAAATGCCCCGAAAAAATCCAGAAAATAAAACATTTAGGAAACGAACGCAATAAAAAAAATCTCCTGGACCCAATCGGTCGCTATTGAGTTGGAGTTCCCTGGATGTGGCATTGTCGGTTCGGTATTTGCTCTAAGGACTCCGGTTCTCACCCAATCAAATGAAGTAGGATCCAAAAAAGCTTATTAGTCCATTGACGCGATTGTCAGATTACGATACGGTTCGAGTCGGTTTCCAAAGAGGAACCCGTCAGTTTGTGGAAAATATGGCTCTACCACTCGATTGGGATACAGGACCAGATCCGGTATTCCCTGTGACGGTGAAGTTCCCTTTGGCAAGGATGGATAATCGCCACAAGCATACGAGATGGCCTTCACCAAATTCCGGTAGGGGCATTAGCCATCGACGGTCAGTTTGTATTGTGTAACAAATGCATTTGTTTGTATTGATTTTAGGTGCTTCGCCGGATGATTTTTAATGAGCCTCGTGGTGTAAAGGATGTTACATATCGATCTGACAGGAGTGCTGTTTCGGGATGTCTATGCAGATGTAAAACAAGGAGTTCGTATTTTTTAAGTTTTGACGATTTTTCAAGAAGGTAATTATTATGTTGTTAGATTTGATAACTTTTCGCGTAGGTAGTTAATCAGGGTCTTGTGGTGGTGATTGATTTCTTTTAGAAAAGATTTGACAATTCAAGCGATGAAAGGATGGACGTAGTGACAGGGAACAGAGAAGTAAATAACGGCGTCGTGCTGATAAGTTCTCCTGGCTTGGACCCTTTGTGTCCTCCAACAGTTGGAAGAGTGAGGATTTTCTGGTTAGCTCCTTGCTTTTGTACGGAATTTTATTACATGGCGTTCTTTTCAAGTTATAAATGGTGATCAGAGATCGAGGGTCTTTCCACAGGGCTCTGTGCTAGCCGTCACGTTACACCTCGCGGCTATGAACGGGGTGTTTTGTTGCCTTGTCGCCAAGGAATATATTTATGTATATGAAGACGATGTTCTGCTGGTTGTCTTTGGCGACACGCCTGCTCGTACACTGATTAAGGCACAATCTTTTTCCAGTGTCGTCCTCCGTTTGGCAAACTCGGCGGACTTTACTATGACAGGCAGCAAAAGCGTACGAGGATATGTCTGCAGGAGGAGGCACCAGCTATCCGGAGCGATACTTAAGTTGTGTGACCAACCCATCCCCGTAAAAGCTGTAAAAATTTTCTCCATCTCCATTGACCAGAACCTCTCGTTCCTTCCAAACTTACGCAAAGGTAATGTAAGTTATCGAACCAGGGTTAACCTGGTTCGGACCTTGTCTAAGCCTCATCGAACTAAAAACAGGAGGCTCCTTTCAAAGATCCGACAGGTTAACATTAATTGCCGCCTACTCTTTAGCCTGCAACTGACCTGTATCACCCACCGTAACCTCGTCGAAATTCTGTCTCTGACTTCCAATTTCTACGTTCGAGCCGCATCAGGGTTGTTACCCCAACACCAGCCGAGTCTGGCTGTGCCGTGTCAGGCGTCTTGATTTTTCGGAGAATACAGAATTCATCTCCTCATCAAAGAGAACCAGATTTAGCGCCGGCCTGCGTCAGTTTCCTCTTAGTGGCGCGAATCCACTGGAATTGAGAGAAGAGCTGGCACTTCTCTTATGCCACTATAAATAGGTCCTTTGTTTGCACCTTCCGCAGGGGTGATTTTCCGCAGAGATTTTCACAACCGCGAAATCAGGATTCAGATGGGTCGGTTTCGAGCCTTGGAGTCGGCATTGGGTTCACCGGGACCGGTTTCATTGTCTCAAACAGCCTCACGAATATGTGTCGCATCTTCTCGACCGAACAGCCGCGGCATTCTTCGCCGCCACCTTACCGTCCATAAAATCCATTCTCATGCTAAGCACTCCTGGATCCAGAGCATCTTAGCGATCATGCTACCGCGACCTTCGCTTGGATTCCGGGGCACTGCGGAGTGCCTGGCCGTCCCGTTGGGCGACGTCAAAACCTGGATAAGGAAAGCCGTACAAGAAAACTGGGAAAGTTTCTGGTTGCCAACACTCTAAGATACCTTCGCAAGAATATTTTTTTTTATCTTTATTAAAGAGGCTTTTAGCCCTTGGCTGGCTCACCTCCGAGGAGATAGGGGCCTAAAAACAAATTTAACACAACCGGTTTTATGAGTATCCCGAGGTCAATCTCGGGAGTAAATTCTCACAACACGAGGATGTCGGACATTCCTCTGTTTACCTCACCAGTCCCTACCTCCCAGTGATCGGGCAGCCCAGGAGCCTTAACTCGAAATCTTAGTCTTTCGCAACATCAACCGCCGCACTTCCCCAATACCAATACTGTCGCCTCACATGCACAGCCATAAATTCCTTGGTCTTTTACTGTAACAATGCAAGAACGAAAATGCTGCTATCGGCGTTTTTAATTTTGTAATTGGTTTGTTTATTAAGGCTCAGACGGTTTTTTTTTTAATTTTACAGAGCTGAGAGCCGAATGCTATAGCTACGAAAATATCGATTATTACTATTAGATCCTGTTGCAGCAAATTAGGCCCGGCGCTGACTTGCCTCTAGCTTCCGCATCTTTTCTTTCATCACGACTTTTAAGTCAATCACCAGTTTCGACCAGTTTGAAATACCGTACGTCTATTATCTCCGTTATTTTTTTTTTCTAGTTTTACAAATTCGTTTTCCACCGAATCCGCTTGATCAGCTTGTACTAATTTTTCCGACGTATTCACAAGCCTGATTTCATTTGCAGACGTTTTCCTTTTTTCCTGGTCAAGAACTTGTAGGTTGGTTGACATAGGAAACATGTGTCCTTTAAGCCGTCATGAAACATTTTCACAATCCGACGGTGGGATTGCATGCCTCATGTCTCTAACGCTAGTAAAACATGATCCAATCCAAGGTTTGTAGGAAACGAATTCTGTATTTGTTGACCGCCTATATCGTCATCGGGAATTTCCGGCGGGAAATAGAAAAATCGAATACAGAAAGACGACCTTACTTTTGAGGTCGAAATACGTATCGGTCAATCGTACAATAAAGTAGTGGAGTTAAATGGAATTGTACAAACTCGTCTTATGACAAATGTTATGATTATGACTATGTCTCAAACTCGATTTGTGCAATTGCACAACAAGTGAAAGATTCAGTTTGGAAAATATATTGGAAGGTGGGGTTTGATCCTACCAAACCAGTACGCTAGACAGGTGCTATCGCTACTAAGCTAAGCTACGAAGGACCTTCATCATCCCCCGCAGCTCAGAAGGCTACTGATGAGATCAAATTTTCAACACCAGGCACAAAGCCGAACTCTCGCAGTCTATTTTTAAACGTGAGTGCGACTTTAGTTTACACTAAGATCCGTGTTTTTTTGAATCCTCCGTCAAACAATCGTTTTTGTCAGAAGAAACAGCTTAAGCGATTTGCTCTTGTTACAAATGTGGGATTATGCTTTTTCTCCGAGTGCAGAAAAAATGAAATAAAAATCGTCCACGTTCAGAACCAGCCCTGCCGTCCTTCTTAGTCACACTTGGTCGACAACTAAGAAGCTTTGCCCAAATCCAAAAAAAAATATTAGTCTCTTTAGGCTATATGTGTGCATGTGAGCGTGTATGTGTGTACAAAAAATAGTGTGCCGTACGGCCGAACACCTTTACAGTCTCTTTAAAATGCTCCCACAGGTGTGGATTCGCACTGCTATCGCCCACATGGGTCTCAATGATGCACTAATGGTTGCTATCAACTCCCCCTAAAGCCAACATTTTGCGCTCCCGCAGGTGCGGATTCGCACTGCTACCGCCCACATGGGTCTCAATGATGCACTGTTGGTTTCTATCAACTCCCCCCAAAGCCAACATTTTGCGCTCCCGCAGGTGCGGATTCGCACTGCTACCGCCCACATGGGTCTCAATGATGCACTGTTGGTTACTATCAACTCCCCCTAAAGCCAACATTTTGCGCTCCCGCAGGTGCGGATTCGCACTGCTACCGCCCACATGGGTCTCAATGATGCACTGTTGGTTACTATCAACTCCCCCTAAAGCCAACATTTTGCGCTCCCGCAGGTGCGGATTCGCACTGCTACCGCCCACATGGGTCTCAATGATGCACTGTTGGTTACTATCAAATCTCCCTAAAGCCAACATTTTGCGCTCCCGCAGGTGCGGATTCGCACTGCTACCGCCCACATGGGTCTCAATGATGCACTGTTGGTTACTATCAACTCCCCCTAAAGCCAACATTTTGCGCTCCCGCAGGTGCGGATTCGCACTGCTACCGCCCACATGGGTCTCAATGATGCACTGTTGGTTTCTATCAACTCCCCCCAAAGCCAACATTTTGCGCTCCCGCAGGTGCGGATTCGCACTGCTACCGCCCACATGGGTCTCAATGATGCACTGTTGGTTTCTATCAACTCCCCCAAAGCCAACATTTTGCGCTCCCGCAGGTGCGGATTCGCACTGCTACCGCCCACATGGGTCTCAATGATGCACTGTTGGTTACTATCAACTCCCCCTAAAGCCAACATTTTGCGCTCCCGCAGGTGCGGATTCGTACTGCTACCGCCCACATGGGTCTCAATGATGCACTGTTGGTTACTATCAACTCCCCCTAAAGCCAACATTTTGCGCTCCCGCAGGTGCGGATTCGCACTGCTACCGCCCACATGGGTCTCAATGATGCACTGTTGGTTACTATCAACTCCCCCCAAAGCCAACATTTTGCGCTCCCGCAGGTGCGGATTCGCACTGCTACCGCCCACATGGGTCTCAATGATGCACTGTTGGTTACTATCAACTCCCCCTAAAGCCAACATTTTGCGCTCCCGCAGGTGCGGATTCGCACTGCTACCGCCCACATGGGTCTCAATGATGCACTGTTGGTTACTATCAACTCCCCTCAAAGACAACATTTTGCGCTCCCGCAGGGACGGATTCGTACTGCTACCGCCCACATGGGTCTCAATGATGCTGTTGGTTACTATCAACTCCCCTAAAATCCCATTTTCACACCGCATGAAAAAATAGTTTATTTTGGGATACTTGGGTCATACAGCCCTGCCGTCCTTCTTAGTCACACTTGGTCGACAACTAAGAAGCTTTGCCCAAATCCAAAAAAAAATATTAGTCTCTTTAGGCTATATGTGTGCATGTGAGCGTGTATGTGTGTACAAAAAATAGTGTGCCGTACGGCCGAACACCTTTACAGTCTCTTTAAAATGCTCCCACAGGTGTGGATTCGCACTGCTATCGCCCACATGGGTCTCAATGATGCACTAATGGTTGCTATCAACTCCCCCTAAAGCCAACATTTTGCGCTCCCGCAGGTGCGGATTCGCACTGCTACCGCCCACATGGGTCTCAATGATGCACTGTTGGTTACTATCAACTCCCCCTAAAGCCAACATTTTGCGCTCCCGCAGGTGCGGATTCGCACTGCTACCGCCCACATGGGTCTCAATGATGCACTGTTGGTTACTATCAACTCCCCCCAAAGCCAACATTTTGCGCTCCCGCAGGTGCGGATTCGCACTGCTACCGCCCACATGGGTCTCAATGATGCACTGTTGGTTACTATCAAATCTCCCTAAAGCCAACATTTTGCGCTCCCGCAGGTGCGGATTCGCACTGCTACCGCCCACATGGGTCTCAATGATGCACTGTTGGTTACTATCAACTCCCCCTAAAGCCAACATTTTGCGCTCCCGCAGTGCGGATTCGCACTGCTACCGCCCACATGGGTCTCAATGATGCACTGTTGGTTACTATCAACTCCCCTAAAGCCAACATTTTGCGCTCCCGCAGGTGCGGATTCGCACTGCTACCGCCCACCGGGGGCTCACTCGTGCGCTCTCCGTTCCCATCAACTCACCCTAAAGCCCACATTTTGCGCTCCCGCAGGTGCGGATTCGCACTGCTACCGCCCACATGGGTCTCAATGGTGCGCTGTTGGTGACTGTCAACTCCCCTAAAGCCAACATTTTGCGCTCCCGCAGGTGCGGATTCGCACTGCTACCGCCCACATGGGTCTCAATGATGCACTGTTGGTTACTATCAACTCCCCCCTAAGCCAACATTTTGCGCTCCCGCAGGTGCGGATTCGCACTGCTACCGCCCACATGGGTCACAACGGCGCACTGGTGGGTACGGTCAGCCCCCCCTTAAGCCAACATTTTGCGCTCCCGCAGGTGCGGATTCGCACTGCTACCGCCCACATGGGTCTCAATGATGCACTGTTGGTTACTATCAACTCCCCCTAAAGCCAACATTTTGCGCTCCCGCAGGTGCGGATTCGCACTGCTACCGCCCACATGGGTCTCAATGATGCACTGTTGGTTACTATCAACTCCCCCAAAGCCAACATTTTGCGCTCCCGCAGGTGCGGATTCGCACTGCTACCGCCCACATGGGTCTCAATGATGCACTGTTGGTTACTATCAACTCCCCCTAAAGCCAACATTTTGCGCTCCCGCAGGTGCGGATTCGCACTGCTACCGCCCACATGGGTCTCAATGATGCACTGTTGGTTACTATCAACTCCCTCAAAGCCAACATTTTGCGCTCCCGCAGGTGCGGATTCGCACTGCTACCGCCCACATGGGTCTCATTGTTGCACTGTTGGTTACTATCAACTCCCCTAAAGCCAACATTTTGCGCTCCGCAGGTGCGGATTCGCACTGCTACCGCCCACATGGGTCTCAATGATGCACTGTTGGTTACTATCAACTCCCCCTAAAGCCAACATTTTGCGCTCCCGCAGGTGCGGATTCGCACTGCTACCGCCCACATGGGTCTCAATGATGCACTGTTGGTTACTATCAACTCCCCCAAAGCCAACATTTTGCGCTCCCGCAGGTGCGGATTCGCACTGCTACCGCCCACATGGGTCTCAATGATGCACTGTTGGTTACTATCAACTCCCCCTAAAGCCAACATTTTGCGCTCCCGCAGGTGCGGATTCGCACTGCTACCGCCCACATGGGTCTCAATGATGCACTGTTGGTTACTATCAACTCCCCAAAGCCAACATTTTGCGCTCCCGCAGGTGATTCGCACTGCTACCGCCCACATGGGTCTCAATGATGCACTGTTGGTTACTATCAACTCCCCTAAAGCCAACATTTTGCGCTCCGCAGGTGCGGATTCGCACTGCTACCGCCCACATGGGTCTCAATGATGCACTGTTGGTTACTATCAACTCCCCCAAAGCCAACATTTTGCGCTCCCGCAGGTGCGGATTCGCACTGCTACCGCCCACATGGGTCTCAATGATGCACTGTTGGTTACTATCAACTCCCCCTAAAGCCAACATTTTGCGCTCCCGCAGGTGCGGATTCGCACTGCTACCGCCCACATGGGTCTCAATGATGCACTGTTGGTTACTATCAACTCCCCCTAAAGCCAACATTTTGCGCTCCCGCAGGTGCGGATTCGCACTGCTACCGCCCACATGGGTCTCAATGATGCACTGTTGGTTTCTATCAACTCCCCAAAGCCAACATTTTGCGCTCCCGCAGTGCGGATTCGCCCTGCGACCGCCCACATGGGTCTCAGTGATGCACGGTTGGTTACTAGCAACTCCCCCTCGAGCTAACATTTTGCGCTTCCGCAGGTGCGGATTCTCACTGCTACCGCCCACATGGGTCTCAATGATGCACTGTTGGTTACTATCAACTCCCCCAAAGCCAACCTTTTACGCTCCCGCAGGTGCGGATTCGCACTGCTGCCGCCCACATGGGTCTCAATGGTGCACCGTTGGTTACCATCATCTCTCCCTACAGGCAACATTATGCGCTCCCGCAGGTGCTCATTCGCACTGCTACCGCCCACATGGGTCTCAATGATGCACTGTTGGTTACTATCAACTCCCCTCAAAGCCAACATTTTGCGCTTCCCGCAGGTGGATTCGCACTACTGCCACATGGCCCACATGGGTCTCAATGATGCACTTGCTCAAAAAGCTAACATTTTTGCCAACTGTGCCGATCTGCACTGCTACCGCCCACATGGGTCTCAATGATGCACTGTTGGTTACTATCAACTCCCCCCAAAGCCAACATTTTGCGCTCCTGCAGGTGCGGATTCGCACTGCTACCGCCCACATGGGTCTCAATGATGCACCGTTGGTTACCATCAACTCCCCTAAAGCCAACATTTTGCGCTCCCGCAGGTGCGGATTCGTACTGCTACCGCCCACATGGGTCTCGATGGTGCGCCGTTGGTTACTATCAACTCCCCCAAAGCTAACATTTTGCGCTCTGCAGGTGCGGATTCGCACTGCTACCGCCCATGGGTCTCAATGATGCACTGTTGGTTACTATCAACTCCCCCTAAAGCCAACATTTTGCGCTCCCGCAGGTGCGGATTCGCACTGCTACCGCCCACATGGGTCTCAATGATGCACTGTTGGTTACTATCAACTCCCCCTAAAGCCAACATTTTGCGCTCCCGCAGGTGCGGATTCGCACTGCTACCGCCCACATGGGTCTCAATGATGCACTGTTGGTTACTATCAACTCCCCTCAAAGACAACATTTTACGGATTCGCTTTGGTCCCAGTTTCATATTGGAAGTATTGATTTGTTCCCTTAAAATCCCATTTTCACACCGCATGAAAAAATAGTTTATTTTGGGATACTTGGGTCATTCAGCCCTGCCGTCCTTCTTAGTCACACTTGGTCGACAACTAAGAAGCTTTGCCCAAATCCAAAAAAAAAATATTAGTCTCTTTAGGCTATATGTGTGCATGTGAGCGTGTATGTGTGTACAAAAAATAGTGTGCCGTACGGCCGAACACCTTTACAGTCTCTTTAAAATGCTCCCACAGGTGTGGATTCGCACTGCTATCGCCCACATGGGTCTCAATGATGCACTAATGGTTGCTATCAACTCCCCCTAAAGCCAACATTTTGCGCTCCCGCAGGTGCGGATTCGCACTGCTACCGCCCACATGGGTCTCAATGATGCACTGTTGGTTTCTATCAACTCCCCCAAAGCCAACATTTTGCGCTCCCGCAGGTGCGGATTCGCACTGCTACCGCCCACATGGGTCTCAATGATGCACTGTTGGTTACTATCAACTCCCCCTAAAGCCAACATTTTGCGCTCCCGCAGGTGCGGATTCGCACTGCTACCGCCCACATGGGTCTCAATGATGCACTGTTGGTTTCTATCAACTCCCCCAAAGCCAACATTTTGCGCTCCCGCAGGTGCGGATTCGCACTGCTACCGCCCACATGGGTCTCAATGATGCACTGTTGGTTACTATCAACTCCCCCTAAAGCCAACATTTTGCGCTCCCGCAGGTGCGGATTCGCCCTCCTACCGCCCACATGGGTCTCAATGGTGCACTGTTGGTTACTATCAACCTCCCCTAAAGCCAACATTTTGCGCTCCCGCAGCTGGATTCGCACTGCTACCGCCCACATGGGTCTCAATGATGCACTGTTGGTTACTATCAACTCCCCCAAAGCCAACATTTTGCGCTCCCGCAGGTGCGGATTCGCACTGCTACCGCCCACATGGGTCTCAATGATGCACTGTTGGTTACTATCAACTCCCCCTAAAGCCAACATTTTGCGCTCCCGCAGGTGCGGATTCGCACTGCTACCGCCCACATGGGTCTCAATGATGCACTGTTGGTTACTATCAACTCCCCTCAAAGACAACATTTTACGGATTCGCTTTGGTCCCAGTTTCATATTGGAAGTATTGATTTGTTCCCTTAAAATCCCATTTTCACACCGCATGAAAAAATAGTTTATTTTGGGATACTTGGGTCATACAGCCCTGCCGTCCTTCTTAGTCACACTTGGTCGACAACTAAGAAGCTTTGCCCAAATCCAAAAAAAAATATTAGTCTCTTTAGGCTATATGTGTGCATGTGAGCGTGTATGTGTGTACAAAAAATAGTGTGCCGTACGGCCGAACACCTTTACAGTCTCTTTAAAATGCTCCCACAGGTGTGGATTCGCACTGCTATCGCCCACATGGGTCTCAATGATGCACTAATGGTTGCTATCAACTCCCCCTAAAGCCAACATTTTGCGCTCCCGCAGGTGCGGATTCGCACTGCTACCGCCCACATGGGTCTCAATGATGCACTGTTGGTTTCTATCAACTCCCCCCAAAGCCAACATTTTGCGCTCCCGCAGGTGCGGATTCGCACTGCTACCGCCCACATGGGTCTCAATGATGCACTGTTGGTTACTATCAACTCCCCCTAAAGCCAACATTTTGCGCTCCCGCAGGTGCGGATTCGCACTGCTACCGCCCACATGGGTCTCAATGATGCACTGTTGGTTTCTATCAACTCAACAGAGAGATGCGTTGACGCTATACACTCCTCTATGGTTACTGTTTGAAATGTTTTTGTTATTGAATTAAGCCTCTCCTGACTGAAACCACACGAAAGGAATATGAGAGTGTGTTTTTTGTAGCCTTTCGCTTTTGTGTTCGTGATATGTGTGGATGTGTCAAGTAGTTTAATTGTCGCTGAAAAATGCAAAAAAAACAAGCAACAAAAGAGAATAGCGATAACTCTTTGTTTTCATATGCAGAGAATAGAGACAATCTTGTGTTCCATTTTATCTGCAGCTAATATGGTGGTAGTGTTGCGATAGATTGTATGTTTCGGAAGTAAAACACAATTCCTCGAGTAGCACATATGTTCCAAGTCAGGTGTCGCAACTTATACACTGAGCATACTGGTCTTAAGTATTTCATACGACTAAACTTATGAGAATGTTTCATAAGAATTGAACTATGAAAATATTAAGATCATATTTCGGTCAAATCAATCTTTTTTATTGTATAGTTGTAGCCCCAGAATCATTTAATTATCGTAACAGCTGCCGTCTCTCACTGTCACGGTTTGCTATCTATTGAGAGTGTATACAGGCATGATAAGTGATAGATTTTTTCTTTGTATTCAAACCATGGTAGGATGCAAACATACGAAAACATACCGCATAGGTAGTTCTTCAAGGCAGCTTCAAAATGCAACAGCAAACTTTTTTTTTTTGACATATCACATGGTATGAAAACTAAGAAATAGTGTATACACACCACAATGAGTTCGATACCATATGTTTGTATTGTCAGAACTCATAACATGTTACTTTGAGCGACATTTGTTTCAAAAAGTGGAAACAGTTGAGTGTTGACGGAAAGGTCTTACAATTTGCAGACCTAAGTTCGATTCTCAGGTTGTTTTTTTAAATTAAAATTTAATAAAGTACAACATGTAAACTCAAACACATGTTTTTAGATTACGAATGAAATAAAAATGAAATGTTTTTGAAAACTTGCTTTCAATAATGCCATTTATTATTATTAAAGGTAAATCAATAATAAAACACTGAAGAGTTTTTCTCAAGGATTTTTTTTTCTGAAATTCCCATTGGAGTTCCTCCAAGTACTCTTCAAGAATTACTTCGAGAAACTCCACAAAACTCCTTTTGAATGTCACATAGAATTTCCACGCCCGGAAATTTCTCCAGATTTTTTTCTGGGAATGCTTACGGAAATTCAATTGCGAGTTTCTCCAGAAAATACCTCCACGTAGTTTCCGAAACATTCGTCTAAGAATCCACCCGGAAAATTGTTCTCGAATTTGTCATTAATACCTTCGGAAATTTCCCTTAACACTCCTTAAAAAATCTTCTGGAATCCACATGAAAACTCCTCTGTAAATTATAAGGCATTTTATGAGACAGATCGAAACAGCTGTTTCTCTCGTGCTTATCTACTTTGACAAATAGTGGGAGCCCGTTTGTTTGGTTAATTCACGCTGAACATTCCAATGGGTTGGATCATCAATTCTACCTAGTTTTTCTTTTTGGTTTCTAGAGCTTAAGAACAAAGCTTTTCATACCATTTCCAATACGTGTTGCTAGATTATTCATACTACAGTCGCCTCTCCACATCTCGATATTGAAGGGACCATCGAGATAGGGAGAGATCGAGGAATAGAAGGAAAATTGAAATGGGTACTAGATACAAAAAAGCTCGTTGCTATGAAAAACAACAACAAAACAAACGTCGTTTTCTTTTGTTGATGTGTTTGTTATTGTCCTATCATGGTCTGGTAGCCTAAAAATGTCAACATATCGACATAAGGAGAGATAGAGATAGAGATAGAGAGATATCGAGTTAAGGAGGTTATCGAGATGTAGAATGCCCAATGTATGTAGATTGAAGGGACCGAGATAAACCATCTATATAGGGAGAGATATCGAGATACAGAACATCGAGATGTGGAGAGTCGACTGTATTGCATTCTTAGCATAAATGCTGAAGAAAACATTATTAAAACAAATTAAAAGTTAGAAAAATTATGTTGTGTTTGGACATAACGAGATGTTCACGCAGAATCATACCAAAACAAAACATTAAATTACATGTAATCGGGCCGCCGCGAAACGTCTCATAAAATACCTTATATCCAGTTTTCCGCGAGCGGAGAATTTTCGACGAAATTCATTTCCCATTGGACATCATGGCAAGTTACCGAAAAAAATCTGAAAGAATTGAAGTATTTCTAGGAGAAATTCGAAAAGAATTTCCTGTTTCGGATAAGATTTTTTTAAAATAAATTCTTGAAATAACTTCGGGCGGATTTCTCGATGGGCTTCTATATTCTCGACGGAATTACTAAAATTTGAAGTATTTTGAAATGGAGTTCCTTAAAAAAAAGAATCTTTTCGAGTTTCCAAATTAAATTACTTGTCATAAGACAACACCAATGAAGAAGAAGAATATGAAATTGACTGAAAATATGTATTTCCAATAGGATGAACCAGTAGAAATGTTCAGTACGAAACTCGTTAACTTACTGGTTTAATACTCGTTCAATAGCCATCGGCGTGGTGAAAAACATTCATGCGGCGGCTCGCCGATTAATTTTCGACGGCGGCGGCGACGTGAGAAAATCACCGGCTGCGGCGGCGGCATGACGCAGCGGCGCACAGGTCTTCATCATGCAGTAATCCATGTGGTACCATACGGTACAATCACACCATACTGCTACACCACTGAAATAAAAATTAGCCTTACTACTCTTCTTTCACTTTCACTTTGTGAAATCCTGATTCAGGATTTAAATATCACTTTCTTCTCCTTTCTTCACTCCGCAGCAAAACGAAGTGCACATATAAATTTAATAAGCCCCAATTCACTGAAAAAAAAGCCCACCACACGACCGCAACTACCGTCACTTGCGCGATAAATTCAATTGCACACTACTAAAGAAGAAAAAACAGTCAATATTCAGCTGATGTAACTGTTATTTCTGTTTTTTCTTCAAAACTATCACGAAATAGTTACAAACAACGCGAACCGCACGCCCGTCCGACGACCGTGTTGACAAGACTTGAACTGTTCCATTCGATTTACCGGGCGTGGAAGGAAACCTTTGAACTGCACGAAGACTCTGAGCGGGTGGTTAGTTTGCACGCTTAAGTTAATCAACATAGTTTTGTATACACATAACGGGCATTTCATGAGATAAAATTATTATGTGAATGGTAAATTAACCAACAATGGATCTCCTAGCACCTGCATTTCACTATTTTTTCACTTTAATAAAGATAAAAAAAAAAAAAATTTCACTATTGATTCATTGTTATTATGGTTCCAGTTGAAATTAGAATGGACCGCAAAAACTGCCGCTATGAAATGAATAGATCGTGCCACCGTAGACATGTTCTGTCAAAAGCACATGAATAGAAATACATATGCGTATACAGTATACTATACTATATAGTATACTATACAGTGCCGCCGTTGTTTTGATGCGGTGAGTGCTAAATGAGATACCTTGATTGATCCATTTCGATCTCGCGAAAACTGATTTTATTCGCGTTCAACTTATAGCGCATCATTGCGCATGTAGTACATATTGTTTGCAATCAGATGCGCTATACAGCGCACCAGATGCGCAGTAATAAAACTTGCGACTAATAGGAGAAACATTGATTTTCACGAGTTCAAAATTCGGCTTTTAGCTGCACAAATAATATCTGTTTAGATATTGCCGATTTCACCAATTTGAAGAGTTATGTGTAGATTGTGATTTGCCCGGAAAATAGGCAACGATGGAAGAAAATTGCCCAAAGTTTGTTTCTACAGAAACAGGTTTAAAAACTTTGAAACGAATTGAATAATGCATGTTTGATTCGTCTATTAATAATGACAATCGTTATAGGATACCAGCAAAATACAGCAGTTACCCTTCCTGGCAATCTGAAATGAAACCTTGGGCCCGAAGGTTACACAATAAAAAAGCTAAAAACTCAACAGCGCAGATACCTAAAACAAATGGCAGAATTATTTGCTTCGTCGCATGAATCAAATCTCTTAGGCTAGAGCTAGTTTCCTTTTGCTTTATTTTATTATGAGTAATCGAACTGATTGCTCAATTCAATATGAGGAGAATTATTGAGAGGAAATGGAGAACTTAAAGATTCTACCATCTTGTTTTGTTAATGCTCAAGGTATAGCAACGTGGAAACGAGACCTTCTGAAGGTTTTTTCCAGAACGGTGTCCTTGCAGGCAGAATGTATGTAATTAAGAGTGGCGGCGATATTGTCAGAATTGGAACAAAGTTCATCTGTCATTCCCATATAAAATTGTGTTCCAAACGAGCAGGAGACCTGTAAAATGCGGCACACTCTGCTTGCAGGATCACCACCGCTTGGCGGAATTTTACTTTTGCAAATGGGTCCAACGTAAAACGGAGGCACATGTAACGGGATCAATAGGTACAAACAGCTCTGAGAAGTGCTGTTGAAATTAAAATAGCGTTGGGTAGCATTAAAAACTTCCTGCAGCATTGTACATGTTGCACAGAGAGAAGCGGTAACGATGGTAAAGTGAACAGGTGGGGTAAAGTGGGTAACAGGAACGGCTTGTTTATTTATTTATTTATTTATAGAACAACTAGGATTTAGCTAGTCGCGGTGCAGCAAGGTACCCGGAGGAACGTGGAACGTTATAGACGGAAGCGGAGACAACAGACCCGTCTTTTTCAGGAGAAGAAACTCCGCCTGGAAGAGGCGGAGTGCGAGGAGATGGAACAGCTGTGCTGTTCTCAAGAAACACGCAAGTTCTATCAGAAGCTTAACGCATCTCGCAAAGGCTTCGTGCCGTGAGCCGAAATGTGCAGGGATAAGGATGGGAGCATATTGACAAACGAACGTGTGGTGATCGAAAGGTGGAAGCAGCACTACGAGAAACATTTGAATGAAGTGAAAGTGACAGTCTAGGCAGCGGAGGAGATGACTACGTTAGTTCAGCGGACTATGGAAGCCAACCAGCCCCCTTGAGGGAAGTTAAGGATGCCATCCAACAGCTAAAGACCAATAAAGCAGCTGGTAAGGATGATATCGGAGCTGAGCTCATCAAGATCGGCCCGGAAAAGCTAGCCACTTGCCTGCACAAATTGATAGTCAGAATATGGGAAACTGAACAGCTACCGGAGGAGTGGAAGGAAGGGGTTATATGCCCTATCTACATGAAAGGCGACAAGCTGGAGTGTGAGAACTTTCGACCGATCACCATCCTTAATGCCGCCTACAAAGTGTTATCCCAGATCATCTTCCGTCGTCTGTCACCATTAGTGAATGAGTTCGTGGGAGGTTATCAAGCCGGCTTTGTTGACGGCCGCTCGACAACGGACCAGATCTTTACTATACGGCAAATTCTTCAAAAATGCCGTGAAGACCTGGTCACAAAGCACCATCTGTTCGTTGATTTCAAGGCGGCATACGACAGTATAGACCGCGTAAAGCTATGGAAAATTATGGATGAGAACAGCTTCCTGGGAAGCTTACCAGACTGATCAAAGCAACGGTGGATGGTGTGCAAAACTGTCTGAAGATTTCGAGCGAACACTCCAGTTCGTTCCGAATCACGCCGAGGACTAAGACAAGGTGATGGACTTTCGTGCCTGTTGTTCAACATTGCGCTAGAAGGTGTTATGCGGAGAGCCGGGTGCCGGGGTACGATTTTCAACAGATGCAGTTAATTTATTTGTTTCGCGGATGACATGGACATTGTCGGCCCGAACATTTGCAAAAGGTAGCAGAACTATACACATGCAGACAAAGTACATGCTTGTGGGCGGAACCGAGTGCGACAGGGACCGCCTGGGGAACAGTGTTACGATAGACGGGGATACCTTCGAGGTGGTCGAGGAATTCGTCTACCTCGGATCCTTGCTAACGGCTGATAACAATGTTAGTCGTGAAATACGAAGGCGCATCATTTGTGGAAGTCGGGCCTACTGCGGGGTTCAGAAGAAACTGCGATCAAAAAAGATTCGCCACCGCACTAAATGTGTCATGTACAAGACGTTAATAAGACCTGTTGTCCTCTACGGACATAAAACATGGACAATGCTCGAGGAGGACTTGCAAGCACTCGGAGTATTTGAGAGACGGGTGCTTAGGACCATCTTTGGCGGTGTGCAAGAAGACGGTGTGTGGCGGCGAAGAATGAACCATGGGCTCGCCCAACTCTACGGCGACTAAAATGTAACTAAAATATCTTTTGGTAGTAGTTAATTAACACTGTTGTTTACATTTAGAACCAAATCCAGATGTCGCACATATCAGGGGTAGGGTTTTACTGTTCCGCCTTCTTCCCCTGCCGGAGTGGCCTGTGTAGTACACAAAGTTTTCTCCATTCAGCTCGGTCCATGGCTGCACGTCGCGCAACACGTAGCCTTGTGGATATTCTTGCAGGGGAAGAAAGTGCTTATACCATCCCGCAGGGAGGCTACAAAGTGTATACATCGTAGGCTGTTGTCTGTACATGTAAAGGGTATGAACCACAAATTGTACCAGCTGTTGGGAGAACCATTAATTGTTCACACCGCGCACATTGGACGACGGTGGTGGACGGTATATTTAACTTCACTCAAGGTGCGGGTTGGTTAGTTTCCATCGTCCGCTGAACTGACGTAGTCATCTCTTCTGCTGTCTACAGCCTCACTGCCTTGACTTGACTCTCACTGCTTATGTTCTCAGCGCCATTAAATTTTCCACCTTTCGATCGCCATATGTTCATATGCTAGGAGGCTCTCATCCTTATCCCTGCACAGTGGACACTGGCGTTTTTTTAACGGTACTGTTCCATCTCCTCGCACTCTACTTCTCCCAGGCAGCTTTGCTTCTCATGGAAGGGGTGGGTCTGCTGTCTCCGTTTCCGTCTATTGCGTTCTACGTTCTTCCGGGTTCTTTGCTGCAGTGCGACTGTCCACGCTGCGCACTTCTTCTTCCGAATCTGTATGCACTCTTCGCCGAACCAACTCTTGTAGATGGTATGATTATCTGTAAACGTTCACACCATCATTGATCCCTTCTAACACTCCTCCTGCAACGCTACGATGCCGAATGTGCTGTCTTTCAGCACATCGACGAGGATCCGTGTGCTCCCAATGAGGTTGGAAGATTTGCAATTCAACGAGCCGAACTTTCAGTTCCAAGTTTCACTGAAATTCGTAGTTTTTAAATATGCGCCCTCATAACCACCTTGTTGTACCAGCGCCCCCCTTAAAAATAGGCGACTAAGTAGCTCATATTTTACGACGACAGGGCTGCCTCTCACATACTTTTCCAAAGCCGCATCAGCAGAAAACATTCACTGAGGATAGACACAATGTTCATTGTTGATCGAACAACGCTCGAAGTTGGTGGTCATCTACAAAAGGTTTTCCTTTTGTTTTCCAAGTGCATGCAAGTGATTTAGTGCAAATCGTTCACTGATCGTTTCTAATTAACAATTCATGCAAACCGGATTGCGGAGAAATCGCGAGTCGCAAAATAAAAGATCCCGGAAGGTCGCATGAGACACGTGCTAGCAAAAAAAAAAAAACTCGAAGTTCTAGCCACAATTGGTCAAAGGAGTTTGGCGTACTTGCATCTACCCAGTAGAATCCACGGGACTGGACCAGTTGATATATTTTGCTTTACGGTGAAAAACAATGGACTGTGCTTGCACAATATCCTTCGTAAATGTACCTACAAGGAGCTCAACTGCCCAAAAAGGTCTTCGGAAGAGGGCCTTTACCTATTCAGTCCTGTACACCCAAACAATTCGGGCATCGACCCACGACCCACGCTTGTGCAGCTCTATCAGTACAAAGAAACTCGAGTTCGCAGCATCCCGTAATTGAGCTATCTCCACCAACGATCATATTAGTGACCTTCACAAGGTTGCCACAACAACGGCTCGCCGCTAGGAAGTACGGCTGCTGGCAGGCAAATCTTTTATCTACGAGCGCAACTGGTACCTAGGTAGAACGGTACCGGACGTGACGAACGTGCGACGAACAGCGAGGGGCAACAACCTAGCGACCAGTAATGAAGTGCAAGACGGACACGACAATTGCGTTGCATTGAAGTGATTCACAACCAGCAGCTAGTGCGACAAGCGGTAGTTTGGTTGTGTAAGTAGCCGGTTTTCAACTTTAGGTGCCCGCCAGAGTAAACGCGACGAGCGATGCGACGCGACGCAACTCATGTAAAAGAATAACAATCATTATCAACAGGCTGTCAATTTGCACTGTCGCGTCGCGTCGCATCGCACGTCGCGTTTACTCTGGCTTGGCCCTTATGATGCATCGTTTCGCGTAACCTATGGGTGCTACACAACAAGCAGCAGCGATGCAGTCAACGCAACAATATGGGGCCACAACGAAGAGTAAATCAAATCAATATATGTAAATACTAGTTTGTAAGATGATTTCGAAATTTAATGAATAAGACTTAGGGATTTTGGGCCACTATGCGATCGTTCGTCAATCATTGGCCAGAAAATAGCTAGCCGGTTGTAATTGTTGAATGAAACAGGTGTGCTACCATCTGATGGGGACGCACAGTAGTGCACAAAAAGAAATAGTTTGGTTGAAAAATAGTCGCGTTATACCCTTCGAAATTACTGCCATCGTCGTTCACTTTGATCCGTGGTCGAATACAATCAACACTCTGCTTGTAAAATTGTTCAACATTTCATAAGGAGTATTTCCGAGGTATTTCAACGAGGAGTATTTCCGATTAACTGGAATTATCTCTCACTTATTCGTTCCCCAAGAAAGGTGATAAAATAGCATTGCCAATTATAGAGGAATCACATCGCTATGTCCCTGTCCCAAAATATTCGAAAATGTCGTAAACAATGCCTACTTCGAATTCTGCAAGAATAATATTTCTATATAGTGCAAAACATGTATTATATCCGAGAAGATTCATGGATAAAAACCTTTTTGAGTACTTTTCCATTTGCATTCGTACCATCATGGATGCCAGGTTTGCAAGTCGAAGCTCTATACACAGACTTCGAAGCTGCATTTGATCGTGTCAATCATTCAATTCTTCCAAACAAGCCCGATAAGATAGGAATGTCGTCTGCGATTTCCACTTATTGAGATCCTGTCAATCCGGAAGGGGCTTGAAATTTAAAAAAAATGACTGCTCACATTCAGATGGTTTCGTCGTTCCCTCTGCTGTTCCTAAGGGTATAAATTTATTATTTATTTATCATCAGACTAAGGCCGGAGTGGCCTGTGCTGCACATAAAAGACTTCTCCATTCAGCTCGGTTCAAGGCTGCACTTCGCCAACCACGCAGTCTCCGGAGGGTCCGCAAGTCGTCCTCCACCTGATCGATCCACCTTGCCCGCTGTGCACCTCGCCTTCTTGTTCCCGTCGGATCGTTGTCGAGAACCATTTTCACCGGATTACTGTCCGACATTCTGGCTACGTGCCCGGCCCACCGCAGTCTTCCGATTTTCGCGGTGTGAACGATGGATGGTTCTCCCAACAGCTGATGCAATTCGTGGTTCATTCGCCTCCTCCACGTACCGTCCGCCATCTGCACCCCACCATAGATGGTACGCAACACTTTCCTTTCGAAAACTCCCAGTGCGCGTTGGTCCTCCACGAGCATCGTCCAGGTCTCGTGTCCGTAGAGAACTACCGGTCTTATAAGCGTTTTGTAGATAGTCAGTTTGGTACGGCGGCGAACTCTATTCGATCGGAGCGTCTTGCGGAGTCCAAAGTACGTACGATTTCCAGCCACTATGCGTCTCCGAATTTCTCTGCTGGTATCGTTATCGGCGGTCACCAGTGAGCCCAAGTACATTCTTCAACCACCTCGATTTCGTCACCACCGATAGAAACTCGTGGTGGGTGGCTCACATTGACCTCTCTTGAGCCTCTTCCTATCATGTACTTCGTCTTCGACGTGTTGATGACTAGTCCAATCCGTTTAGCTTCGCTTTTCAGTCTGATGTAGGCTTCCTCCATCCTCTCAAAGTTACGTGCCATGATATCAATGTCGTCGGCGAAACCAAATAACTGGACGGACTTCGTGAAAATCGTACCACTCGTGTCAATCCCTGCCCTTCGTATTACTCCCTCCAAAGCGATGTTGAATAGCAGACACGAAAGACCATCACCTTGCCGTAACCCTCTACGGGTTTCGAAGGGACTCGAGAATGCCCCTGAAACTCGAACTACGCACATCACCCGATCCATCGTCGCCTTGATCAACCGTATCAGTTTATCCGGAAATCCGTTTTCGTGCATTAGCTGCCATAGCTGGTCCCGATCGATTGTATCATATGCGGCTTTGAAGTCGATAAATAGATGATGTGTGGGCACGTTGTATTCGCGGCATTTCTGCAATACCTGACGTATGGCGAACACCTGGTCTGTGGTAGAGCGTTCACCCATAAATCCCGCCTAATACTGCCCCACGAACTCTCTTGCAATTGGTGTTAGTCGACGGCATAAAATTTGGGAGAGTACCTTGTAGGCGGCGTTCAGCAATGTGATTGCGCGGTAGTTGCTACAATCCAGCTTATCGCCCTTTTTGTAAATGAGACACGACACCTTCCATCCACTTCTGTGGCAGAACCTCATCCTCCCAAACCTTGGTAATCACCCAGTGCAGCGCTTTAGCCAGTGCTTCACCACCGTGTTTAAACAGCTCTCCTGGTAGTTTGTCAGCTCCAGGGGCTTTGTTGTTTTCAGCCGGCCGATCTCCTCCTGGATTTCCTGGAGATTCGGAGCCGGAAGTCGCATGTCCTGCGCGCGTGCTCCCTAGGTTCATTACCATACCGCCACCGTTGTCTGCCATATCGCCATTCAGGTGCTCTTCGTAGTGCTGCCGCCACCTTTGGATCACCTCACGCTCGTTCGTAGAAAGTTCCCGTTTATGTCCTTACACATATCGGGCTGTGGCACGTGGCCCTTACGTGAACGGTTTCGTGCGTTATTAGCGCGGTACAGTTCCTCCGTCTCTTCACGGTCTCGATCTTCCTGCTGGCGCTTTTTCCTCCGGAAAATCTAGTTTTGTCTGTTCCGCGCCCGTTTGTATCGTGCCTCGTTCGCCCTCGTGCGGTGTTGCAGCAATCTCGCCCATGCTGCATTCTTCTCCTCAACTAACTGCTCACATTCGCCGTCATACCAGTCGTTTCTCTGATCCGGAGCCACCATGCCTAGTGCAGCGGTTGCGGTGCTTCAATGGCGGATCGAATATCTCTCCAGCCATCTTCAAGAGATGCTGCGCCTAGCTGCTCTTCCGTTGGGAGTGCCACTTCCAGCTGCTGCGCGTAGTCTTGGGCTAGTCTACCGTCTTGTAGCCGCCCAATGTTAAGCCGCGGTGGACGACTCCGACGCGTGTTGATCACCGTCGAGAGTTTTGAGCGCAGACATACTGCGACGAGGTAGTGGTCGGATTCAATATTCGCACTGCGGTAAGTGCGTACGTTCGTGATGTCGGAGAAGAATTTACCGTCGATTAGAACGTGGTCGATTTGATTTTCCGTTACTTGATTAGGTGATTTCCATGTGGCCTTGTGGATATTCTTACGGGGGAAGAAAGTGCTTCGGACTACCATTCCGCGGGAGGCTGCAAAGTTTATGCATCGTTGGCCGTTGTCGTTCGATACGGTATGCAAACTATCCGGTCCGATGACCGGTCTATACATTCCTCCCTTCCTACCTGAGCGTTCATGTCACCGATGACGATTTTGACGTCCCGCAGTGGGCATCCATCGTATGTCTGCTCCAGCTGCGCATAGAACACTTCTTTCTCGTCGTCGGATCTCCCTTCGTGTGGGCAGTGCACGTTGATGATGCTATAGTTGAAGAAACGGCCTTTTATCCTCAGCTTGCACATCCTTGCGTTGATTGGCTGCCACCCAATCACGCGTTGGCGCATCTTTCCCAGCACTATGAAGCCGGTTCCCAGCTCGTTGGTGGTGCCACAGCTTTGGTAGAAGGTAGCCGCTCGATGCCCGCTTTTCCACACTTTCTGTCCTGTCCAGCAGATTTCCTGCAGCGCTACGACATCGAAGTTGCGGGATGTAATTCATCGTAGATTATCCTGTCGCAACCTGCGAAGCCTAGCGACTTGCAGTTCCATGTTCCAAGCTTCCAATCGTGATCCTTTATTCGTCGCCTAGGTCGTTGACGATTGTATCGAGTCGTATTATCTTCTATGTTGTTCGTAATGGTTGTTTTTAAAGGCGGCTTATTGGGCCTGCGCAAACCTCCTGTATCGTCGGAGGGCCGTCGTGTCAGGGCTGTTTAGCGTCCCACCTAACACCAGGACTTGGGCTTGTGCGCTTTGGGCGGCACACGGTCGCTTTGGCGGAGCCTACTTGCGGATTCATGCAGCTTTTTATAGAGGTTTAACAGGGCCCACTGTCAAACCCCACCACATCCTAGGCAGGCGCCACAACTCGCAGATGGCCTGGGGAGAATCGTCAAGCCCTTGGACATAGTCCCTGCTGCCCCCAAAGGGTATAAATTTAGCCCTCCTATTATTTTCTTTTTTTTTTTGTAAATGATGTGAATTATAAAATTTATCATTACGGCAAGAAACAAAAAAACAGGAAAGGGGTTCGCATTTGAAGCGTTCCAAAAGAAAACCGTAGAATAATTCTACAGCAACCGTTTCAAACCAGCCATGGAAACCTCATCGGTTACCAGTAACAGGAAACCTTGCATCGCCATTTAGTTTCCGTGTTTTCCGCTCACTTCCGAAGAAAAATCGTCCCTGTTAGCAAAATGCACTTCAGTGCACAGTTTTCTTACTCCTAGTGGTGGCAACCTAACCACAAACGCGATGCATTTATTTAATGAGATATAAATTGAAATTATTATAATCCCGCTGCTTTGAGTCCCAACCACGTCTCCCAGTACTCCCCCCTCGCCGCCAAGCACCACAGTTAACCCGAAACCGGATACATCCAGATACCCGTCGCTATCGAACCGAGCGCAAAGATAATTGGCTTACCAGAGTTTTCTCGTCCATTTCTGCTGCGCTCCTTTGGTTTTTTGTTCCTCCTGCTGGCTAGAGACCCCACGACCAACAGTCAGTAAAAAGAAATAACTAGTATACTAGTATTCCCCAGTGGCTTTCCTCCGCCCGGATCCGGACCAGTACCAGTGCAGTGCGGCGGTTCGTTAGCTTTTCTTATATTCTCGGAACAATCTCACTTCATGAAACTTGAACCAGTTGGTCAACTGGCACTGTTGATCACACGAAACTGCGGTGCTGCGTAGCGCGGAACCGAGCGGACGGGCGGCGGATCGGACCGGGAAAACACCAACTGGTCGGAAAAAAACAGCTTATCTTGACAGTGCGAACGGATTCGTCGGTCTATGTCTGTCCGTCCCGGATCGGATCGGATCGGTCGGAGTACAACGTCGTGGGCGGCGGTGGTTAGCTTTTTCGAGCTGAGCTGAGTAGACGTTTTTCAAAAACTTTTTCCCGATAGTTACTACCGGTGTGTATTTAATTTAATTCCCTTTGCCAAGATATCCACTTCATTTGAGAGCGGCGGGGTCGGTTGTGGTGCGGCACTGTGCTTACCTGTTTCGAGAAGAGATAGAGAGAGATAAAAATTAAATTAGATGATTGCTTCTCCTGGTTTGGTTTTAATTGAAGTCTTAGCTGGGAAATTATATAATAGCTTGCGAGGTTTGTTGGCATCCGTGCTCGGAATGGACTTGCGTTGGCAATTCCGGTTGGTTTCCGGGAAGAGCCCAATCAGATTTAGTTTCCACTTTCTTGAATAACAAATGCAAACTGAAAAGTTTAAATCAGAAGGTCCAATTCGAAAAACCCATATCAAATGTATTTTGTGAAAAAAAAAACACAAAACTGACAAAATGATTATTTGACAACTCCACTTGAAGACAGTTGAATTACGAATTATTTTCAAGTCTCACACAAACAATGAATTTCCTTCTTTTAATTCTACTTTTCGTACGTATCCCATGATTCCTGTTGCTACAAGTGAAATCATCTGCCCTCGATACATTCTTGTCACCTGATGCTTTTTAGTTTTAAAAGATCAACCCTGAATCCTATTGATATCGCAGCTCGTAAATTTCCATTTTGGCTGCTTTGGTCCGCACGGATCCTTATACGCACCGACCAGTCCAGTCAACCGTTATTGTTGGATTCCCATGGACCCGGGAAGCCATGTCGCACTAGCAGAAGCCTTTCATGCAAATGAGTCGAAGCGTCTATAGGAAAAAAAGTGCCCCAGTAGAACCCTTTGGAGTCGTGAGCCAGAGCTGTACGTTCCCACTGATGGTGAATCCAACCGGAGCAATGCCGATGGCAGTCTGTTGTGGTGTTGGACACGCATATGTTCTAAGCCTATAAATTCCCATGTTTGTCAAACAGGAGGAAGCTTTTTTGCATCGATCTGCTTCAGCGAGGTGCTTGCGTTGGAATTCCAGTTCGGTGGTGGATTGAAGCAGCATCGACAGTAGTCGCTTGCCGTTTCTATTTTTCGGGTTTCCAGCAAGGTTCGTTCGATGGCTGTTTGATATGTGACGCTTCTCGCAGATCGCCTCCTATCCGAGACGGGCCCGACGGTGTGGATGAAATATTGTGGGCAGCAAGCTTTGTGTTTAGTTGTTGTGCTGTTTTTCAGCCACCTCTTTTTACTACCAATAGGCGACTTGGTTGGGAAGGGTGGATGCAAACGTGTCGGGCAATATTTGAATAATCAATCGATACCCATTTAGATATGTACACGCCGGTGCGTACAAGACCAAAGGATACAGCGAAGTAGTTGTTTTCGATATGAATTCTAGTCAAAACAGAACTGACCTCAAAAATATATAAATAAAGAAGCTGTTTCTTCAGTATGGCAGTTGAATGCGATAGCCTAATTTCTGTGAGGAGATTTTTCCAATTTGACTGGACTTTGGCTTGACTTGTACAGTCAGAATGGTATAACTAAACTTGTACAAGACTTTGAGTCATAAATTGATCGGAAATGCTTCAATTTTGGCCTAAATCCACTTTCCCTGAATCAAATATATTTGATTAAATTACCCTTTTATTTTAAGAACTCAAAACTCGACTGGCTAGCACTGTTTTCTATTTATTTAATGGTCGCGTTTGAAATTCACGATTTAAAATTATCCACCAATCGGCGTTCGACTAAATAACCCAACTACTCAAGACTACAACCCTGTCATCAGTAGCCATCCAATTCGAAGCAATGCGGGAAATCAAAGCAAACAAACGAGCAAATTCGATTCCGACAATAGTGGGTTCTAATTTCGTTGCACTTCCACGAGTGCGTTAAAGCGGGAAGAGAGCAGGGCAGCAAAAAACTCAGATGAATTTCGACTATCAAACTGTGTCCTGCAACTGGTGGTGTGTGAAGTTAGCAATTGATCACTTTTTTTTATTGTGCCCAAGTCTATCTCTAACTGTCGTCTCTATTTTTTCCCATGCAGGGCACTTCCAACGAAGAGCGAACGTACTAACTTCTGGAACTGGTGGTGGGACAACTTTGTTTGAACTGCCAGCAGCAGAGAGTCCAAGTTCAACAATGTCTCAATTAGGATGGTGTGTTGATTCGGAGAATTGATTGTCCGCTTCCATCGCAATAGGATTCCAAATGTGATTTAGTGGGTGAATGGGATAAATCCATAAGCTGATAATTCGACAACCTCTTTGATCCACAGTAACAAAACTGCGAAATGGGGACGAACTGAAAGGTAACTGCATTCCAAGCCGGATGACGGTGATCAACGTTTCTCCTTGACAGCAGGGTTTATCCTTATAGAAGGGTTGGTGTTGTGTCTGATATTTTTCCGTTGAATATCTTCATATTAAATGAACTGTGCAGTGCATAGCATAGGTGTCAACTACGTCAAGAAATGTTTGAGTATGAGCTAGCCTTGAGTAGCCTCACGACTTGACTTCAGTAGATATGAATTGATATAAAAAATAAATTATGTGACTCGACGCAACTACTACTGATTCTATTTAAAAACTTTTATATAGTTTACAAAATTCAAAAAGTTACTATGTCTGAAACTTGATTATGCATATGTACAACATGTGATAGATTTAGTTCGGAAAAGGTATTGGAGCGAAGAGAGATCGCCACTCGAGATCAGTACATTCAAAGTTAATGGAGTGGCGATCTCTCTTCGCTTGTGTGGTCGGGTCGGGATCTGACGACCAAACTGGCACAACCTCACACAACCCTACTTCATTGAGCGCCGTTGCTGATGAAGCAAGTGTGTAGAAGCCGGACAATACTAAATACTCATCCTACTTGGTTGACATGTGTACAAAAATACATTTGAGAGTTAGTTCTGGAAATGTATTGCGAGAGAGATCGGCTGGTACCTGATGCTGGGAATTTGGTTTCATCAGTACCCGCTAAGCTGCGGTGGACGACGGAGGTCCTTCGTAGCTTAGTAGGGAAAGCACCTGTCATGCGAACTGGGGTCGTGGGATCAAACCCCACCGAAGGGGCGGTTACCCTCCAATACCTTTTCCGAACTAAATCTATCACATGTTGTACATATGCATAATCAAGCTTCAGACATAGTAATTAATTTCCACTCCGGATGGCTTAATACCCGGCATATAGGCAATTAACTTTGAATGTACTGTTCAAAAAGTTGCAAAATTGAAAAATTGTAAAAATTTAAAAAGAAAAAAAGTGAAAAATGAAACTTTAAAAATTTAAAAATTTAAGAATTATTAAATTATCAAATTGATGTATTAAAAAACAAGAAAATTAAATAAAAGAAAGAAATTGAAAAATCTTCAAAATTTATAAAATTTAAATTAAAAAAAGAAATTAAAAAAAAGAGAATTCAGCAAAAAAAGTTTTATAAATATCGAAAAATTTCAATAATAAAAATAAAAAATTATAATATAAAATTTGGAAAATAAAATAAAAATTTAAAATTTCATTTTCACTCAAATTCCGATCATGACTCATGTTCCTAACACTGGCATTTTAGTACCCCAAAATTAACATTTTTATTGGTTTTCCGTACTGAGGATCAAGATTACAAAAGAATTAAAGATTATATGGATAATATCACACAAATAAAGCCAAAACGGCCATTGAAAAGAGAGTGTCGGAATATGAGTAATGTAGAATGAGTATAATAAAAAAAAATATTAAAAAAATAGAAAAAAATGAAAAGCTTCAAAATATAAAAGAATTAAATAAAATTCAAAATTTAAAAAATAAGACGTAAAAATTAAAAAAATTATCGAGGTGTTAATGTTAATGAAGAATGTTAAAAAATAAAAATATAAAAAAATGAAGAACAATTAAATTTATTAAAAAATTAGAAAGTTATGTTTAACTTTTTTCAATTTTAAAAGTAACATTCAACCTAAAAAAAAATATATGACATGCTCGAAAAATAATAAAAATTTTGCAAATTTTATATTCAAACACCTTTTGACTTTGGTTACATGTTCGGAACGTTTATGTTGCCGAGACCGAATGGTTTCTGTTTTCTCATTTTTTACTTATTGTAAACCTGTGATACTTGTTTACGTAAAGATTGTTTCCTAAATCTAATGTCTTTGTTGCCAAAATTGAATGCTGTTAAAACCGAATGTTACCAAACTCGACTGGAGTCTGTGTTTGAAACATTTAAAAAATGCAAATCAATTTTTTTAAAAATAAAATCAAAGTTATTTATAAAAATTGACAAGTTAAAAGACAATATTATTGTGAGCAACATTTTTTTTTAACAAAAACTCATCAGAATAAAAAATAAAAAAATTAGGTTAATAAATGGAATATATATTACACCAAAAAATTTAAAAAAATCGAAAAAGCAAAAAAATATATATGAAATTGAAAGCATGTACAAAAAAAAACACATATAAAAAAATTTAGTAGTTATTTTTTTTAAATTGAAAAATATATAAGAAATTTACAAAAAATTTAAAAATTTGCGAATTAACAAAATAAAAAAATTAAAACCTCATATTTTTTCAAAAATTCGTGAAATTTATAAATTTAAAGAAATTAAAAGTTTTTAGGATTTAAAAATTGGAAAATTCAGAATGAGTTTTAAAAAAACATTAGCATTTATACAGTGAGCTCTCCCTAACTCGATATTGAAGGGACTACCGAGTTAGGAAGGTATCGAGTTACTTTTTTTTTCCTAAAATATCAAAAGCTTTTCATAACATGTAGAAATATGATTTAGAGGCATTTGGTCGAACGCCGTTCGGTCGAATAGTAAAAATTGGTTTCCTTATTAAGTGAGGGGAGAAATGAGATGTTCGAAGTGAATAGAGAAAAGTGAGAATTGAGAAATGAGATATTTGGAGCGAGTACAGACTAGTGAGAAGTGAGAAACGAGATGTTTGAAGTGAGTATTGAGTTGTGGGAAGTGAGTAGTGAGAATGAGAAATGAAAAGTTAATGGTGAAAGTCACTCCACGGATCGCATTTCTCACTTCTTTCTTCTCGCTTTTCACTTCTCATTTCACGCTTTTCACTTCTCATTTCACGCTTTTCACTTCTCACTTCTCACTTCAAACCTTCTAAAATTTCTCTCTTCTCATTTTCACTTCTCAATTCTCACTTCTCACTTCTCACTTCCCACTACTCACTTTTCTCTTCTCACGTCTCACTTATCACTTCTTATTTCTCACTTTTAAATGTGATTATTCTTATTTTTCATGAGATGTGCAAAATGTAATTCTTTTTACTCACCTCTCATTACTCACGTTTTACTAGTCACAATATAAGTTTTTTAACTCTTCGGCCAAACGATATTCGAACAAACGGGACTCGGCCAAACGGCCCGACATCATATATTTTGTGCATGTGAACTGATTCTGACAACAGTTAGCGAGGTTAAAAAGCTTTTGGAAATTACTTCGACTTAGAGAGTATCGAGTAAGGGATACGACTTACGAAGTAACGACTTATCTGCTTTTGTAAACAAAGATTCGAACGTCGATTTGACGAATCTGATAGCACTGATAGCACGCAAACCAATACCATCAATACGCATGTGAGGGCTTCTGCTACTCGTAAGAAAATGGCAGACCCTCCACCTCCCCCCATAAGTGCCTACGTAATTAGTGTACGACGCCTGAGTCGTTTTGAAAATTTGGTATTGATTTAAAAAGAATTTTAAAGAAGGTTAGGAGCCTCAAAAATTTAGGACCACCCTTATGGGGGCTCTTATTTTAGACCACCAAGAGGAATTTGCACTCAGTGGTCCAACATATGAGCCGTCGAACTGGTGGTCCAAAATATCTGCCTTACCTTAGTAATTCGAGACATTTGATTTTTTCGTTCTTAAAATAAAAGTATTAAAATATTTTCGAATAAAATAAAAGTTTCTTGAAAATTTGAGAAAAAAATGAAAAAAATTGAAAAAAATACGTTGAAAAAATTTAATAAATTCTAAATTTAAAGTTATTTTTAAAGATTAAAAAGTATATGTAATTAAAGGAACAATTTGAAAAACAAAAGAAAAATGGAATGAATAACAAATTTATAAAAAAGTATAAATTTGAAAAATGTTCAAAATAAAAAATAAAAAAAATATTAAAAGAAAATAAAAAAACTAAACCAAATAAAATCTGTTCAAAGGAATCAAGAAATAAAAATATTTCAAAAAATAAATAAATGAAAATCTTAAAAATTCAAAACTTCAAGAAAAATTAAAATTAAGGAGACTCAGAAATTTAAAAAAAAACTGAATAAACCTTTAAAAAAATTTAAAATAAATAAAATCAGAGAAATAAAAATGAAATAAAAAAAATTGAAAATCAACCAAAAAAAAACAAAAAAGTAATAATAAATAAACCATAAAAAATGAAAATTTATAGTTTGAAATAATTTGTAAAATTTAAAAAATATTTACAGTCATCTCTCCTCCTCTATCTCATCTCATCTGGAAATAATTTCTGCCGTAGGATCAAAAAATATTTTCTGTGTTATAGTCCTGTTATGGTCCATTTGAAAAGCTTTTCGTGGATTTTCTGTTCCACATATCGGTGATTAAATAAGTCGATGACCCATTTAACATCAAATCATGGAGGTCTGACTGAAATATAAAGCTTTAAAAAATTTGAAAACTTCATTTGAAATCATTTGAAAAAAAAAATTGAATTTGTTTTGCAAACCTTAGTTTCTTGTCTTTTCTTGCATATTAATTACAAACCCCTTTTGATTTTGACAACACGTAATGTTGTCAAAATAGAATAGGTTTTGTTTTCTCTTTCTATTACTTCACTTTTTGTGACACTTTTTTACGCGGATTTACGGATCGCGATTTTTTTTTACAATTTCGGGGTCTAACCAGTTTTGTTCACGAAAATTTTGAAATTTGAGCATTTCCCTTGAAAAAAATCGATTTTTTTTACGTTTTTATCTTTCTTGTATACAAAGAAGGCTCGGAGACCCATAGTGTTATATACCAATCGACTCAGCTCGACGAATTGAGGTGATGTCTGTATGTGTGTATGTATGTGTGTGTGTGTGTACAAAAATGTGAGACTCACTTTTTGGTACTTAGCATTATTCGCTCGCTTATTTGCTCACAACAAGTTGCAGTCGACGCGGATTGCGGTCTAGTTGTTTCCTATTGAAAATTGGCCCGATCGGTCATTGCGTTCTAAAGTTATTGAAAAAACATTGTTTTTCTGTCAAGAGTCTCCCCTTGAGATTTTTTTTTTCAAAAACGAATTTTTTTTTTTAATATTGCAGCAATGCATTCAAATGACCGCAAATGCATATGAATTGATGGAAAAAGTAAAATCTATCGCCCTAAAGTGCTATTTCGACCTTTCTTATGTGTTTTTCTTTTTTTTTTATGCGCGAGAAAGGCACCACCAACGCTAGGTGGATTGATCTGGGTTTTTTAAAGTCCTTTTCACATGGTTTATGAGCAATATAAAAAAAAAAAAAATAAATGTGTTGCCAAAATTGAATAGTTTTGTTACCAAAAACCGAATGTTGCCAAAATCGAATGGGGTCTATATACGTAAAGGCTGAATCTATGCCATTTCATCGAAAGACATTTCGTAGAACGACATTTGGTTGAAATTACATTACGTCGAATGGATATTTGGTCGACGGGACATTTAGCCGAAAATGATTTTTAATCCACTAGAGACGTAGGACATTTAGTCGAATGACGTTTGGTCGAAAGGACACTGCGTCGAATAGACGTTTGGTCGAATGGACATTTAGTCGAAATCAGATTTTAGAATGAAGAAGAATCTTGGTACATTTGATCGAAAGGACATTTGATCGAAAGTGGATTTTGGAATTAATAATGTTGGTACATTTAGACCAATGAAGTTCCGTCGAATGGATATTTTGAAGAGAGGAACTTTACTCAGTAGCTATTAAAAAATAAATGATTTATTGCGGTGTTTTTAATAATCACATAATTATTGCTCCAATTGTTCAAAGAATGATGGGTTCATAAAAAGAATATATAATACGAAAACGGTGAACATGCCGAGAATATTCCCGACTGGATATTGACTTTGATGAACCCCTCCAACCGACTAAAATGAATCTAAACCGTCTTTGTCAAAAGAAATTTAGTCGAATGATGTTTCGTCATTAGGTATGACGTCAAATAGACATTAGGTCATATGACTATTTGTTCGAAATTACATTTTCGGCCAATAATTAACAAATTACGTTTGGAGGACAATTTTATACTGAACTAATTATTGTTTAATTATTGTATAATTGTTGTATAAATATAAATTATTGTGTATCATTTGATCAAATGTCATTCGACTAAATGCCAATCAACGAAATGTTCCAAAGCCGACTACGATGAAGTATTGGCAAAATAACATTGATATTATTGGTTTTTGACCATGTGCCGAAAAATAGAATAGAGAATATAATCGACTCTCTACATTTCGTTGTTCTATATCTTGATATCTCTCCCTATGTCGATGGTTTCCTCAGTCCCTTCAATCTACATAAATTTGAACTTTATACATCTCGATGAAAAAAAAAAAAATGTTCGGGATTATCTCTCCCTATGTTGATTTTTTTCAAATTTTTAGGCTACTAGATCTTCTTTGGACAATAAATAGCACATCAGCAACAGGAAACAACATTTGTTTTATTGTCCTTTTTCATAGCAACAAGCTTGTTTGGATCTAGTACCTATTTCAATTTTCCTTCCAGTCCTCAATCTCTCCCTATCTCGATGGTCCCTTCAATATCGAGATGTGGAGAGGCGACTGTCATCAGTACTTAATATTTGGCTATTTCTGTAGGTTTTCAATTTTAAATAATCTAATATAATAATAGGGTCTAACAACAGGGTCTCCAAAAGTTTCTGTTCGCTCAAGTGAAAATTCCTCATTGGCTTCCGTATTCGTTTCTTCCGCTGCTGATTGAACTTCTCACGTCCACGAAATTCCTCTAAACCATTATTTATTCAAATTTAACCAAAAATCTCTTGACGATTCATCCATTTAACTAATTATCTATTACCAACTAAATACTTGCAAGATTAGACTGAATTTCTGTTCGACTAAATGTTCTTTCTACTAAATGTCCATTCGATTAAATGTCCATTTGACTAAATTTACATTCGACTAAATGTCCATTCGACCGAATATAATTTCGACTACATGTCATTCGACTAAACGTCATTCGACTACATGTCATTCGACTAAACGTCATTCGACGAAGTGTCATTCGACGAACTGTCCCAAAGCCGTAAAGGCTATATGATTACTCCAAAACGTTTGATAGCAGCTCGAGGAATTGAGGTGATCGCTATAGTAGCATTTTGGTTTTATACCTAATGGTTTTAAGGCACTCTTGTAGAGTGCATATTTGTTTATAAGAGCGTCATGGAACTAAAAACGTCACTTGGGATGTCTGTATGTGTGTATGTATGCGTTTGTAAAAAACATGTGAGACACACTTTTTTCTACTTAGCCTTATCCGATTTGCTTGTAATAGGTTGCAATCGACGCGGAATCCTGGAATCCTTATTTTTCGCTTTTGGAAATTGGCTCAATCGGCCATTGCGTTCCGGAGTAATTAAAAAAAACATTGTATTGTCTTCATTTTTATCAACGGTTGAAAAAAAATCAAAAACATTTTTTTTAAACTTCTGCAATGCATTTAAATAAACGCGAAATGATATGTGAATTGATGGCAATAACCCAATCTATCTATCTAAAGTGCAATTTTGACCTCTCTTATGTGCTCTCGTTACATTTTATAGTACACGAGGAAGGCATCATCACCGGTAGGTGGGTTGTTCTGTTTTTTACAAATCTTCAAAAATTTAATGTTTTTTTTTTAAATTTTAAATTCACAAAGTTTACAAAACTTACAGAATTTTTAAATTTTATGAAATTTACTAAATTGACAAAAATTTAAAAAATTATCAAAATTAAAAAACATTTCCAAATTTAAAAAATTTGCAGAATATTACAATATTTTTTTTCTTTTCAAGCAGCGAAATTCATCACGAATCAGACAAGGCAGAAACGGTAATGTATTTTGCATTTGTAAAGTAGCGTATCAGAGAAAAATGTTAATTCCGTTATAAAGTACTCTGTTATAGAACTCGAAGAATTTGATGAATCGTCGCCATCATCGATATTCAAATTACGGCAATAAAGGTGCCTGTGGTTGCGGAAAAAAGCGCAGTTAAAATTTAACACCGCCCCGTTCCGAGAGGCTGAAACTTACAAAAATGATTGAAATCGTACGTCCCGTTCCTCCGGTTGGCATCGCGAAACAGTTCGAGAGCAAATTATTATTGCACCCGGTTTTATTGCCCTGTCTGTTCCTTTCAGAAGGAAGTCACCGGAAAATGGAAACACGTGACAACAGAGTCATAAATTTCACGCCTCTGCGCTTAGGCTTTCGGGAGGGACGGAAAACTTAAGGGCAATGGGGTACCAACAGTTCCACGCTTTGGCTGTCATTCGGTGGCGAGGATCTGTCAAGTAATTTGTTATTACATTGTTGGCGGTTTGGTTATTTTATGTTTGTTCATTCTGTCATTTTGTAGATGTTGATACGCTGAATAGTGTTAGAATCTGCCATTGGATTGAATTTGAAAACAAATATGTCGAGATATACATAACTTTGCGGAAATACACCAAATAATTCATAATCTTAACATTGTGGTTTGTTATTGTGGAATGTATTTTTCGAATACGCGATCCACTATGCTCAACTTTATTTAGGAGGCTAAGATTTGCTCATTTTAAGTTCTTAATCACATAAATATGCATACAGATAATCTCGAGTTGACTCCATAATTAATTTGAACGTCCTCTAGCCCACATTTAAGGTAAATGACTTACTAGTTTAAATCATCCTAATGAGTTACAAACGCCAAATTCAAGGTGGATTCATCAAGATCTTAGTTCTCAGATCTCAAAAACAAAAAAAAATGCATTAAAACACATTTAGGAGATTGCGTTCCAGCGAACACGGAGCGGCGCGACGGCTTTGCCTATGTCAGACTTAACGACAAAGATGCCAACTACCGTAAGGACTCATCGGGAACAAGCTTGTGAACGTGTGGGAGGTTGATGAATGTGAATTCCAATTTCCCGCCGCTCGAGTGCAACTTTTGGCACGTAGTACACAAAGTAGGAAGCATAAAAAAGCTCTAACGACCTGCGCTGAACTGCGCGGCGTGAAGGCAGCCAGCCAGCATTGGCAAAACACCATCCGGAACATGTCTCGAGCACAGCCAAAGGAATCTTCGTTGTGTACGGCGAAGCACTGGAGATAATGTGCATTAAATGTGCTCATAAATTTTATTTCAAAATATTATACGTTCTCATGTTGTTTAATTAGATCTCTGCGACGAAGAGAACGACGAGGACGACAACAACGGATGGAACCGACAACAACGAGCCTGATGAGCTTGTACGAGCATAGCACAGACACTCGCCTTCTCAAACAGAAGCAGCGCCCCTGCTGGAGATGCATGTCGTCGTCTAATACTGTGTCCCAAGAGGCGTGCACGCGGTTTGAACCCAATCGCTTCCACTTCCAGAGCAAATGATGGTGGAAACCCGTGGCGTTCGGGATCGTGTTTGGTGTGCTTCCGTTTGCGAGCTCCACCCGTTGAGTTCTTGCGGTGTAATTTTTCTACGCTACGCTGTTCTAACAGCGCCCCCGACGATTTTATGGCTTGTATGACACCATCTCACCGTGCGGTTACTGGATTCTAATGTGTGTGCTATACACTTGTTAAAAAACGGTGCATATTATATTGTGAATTACCATGCGCTGTGAAATATGCATGTCATGATTGTGAACAAAATTACACATTATATGTAAGAATACTCACATAGAGTGTTTGACACATGTGTCGTTAGTTCCGTTGCAAAAATCCGTTAGTGTAAAACTTATGAAAATAATGCGGAGTTTTTCTGCAGTGTCGAAAGACAAACCAGATAATAATAATGGTTCTCTTGCTCATATCGGAATGAAGATGGAACCAACCCCTCTCCCATTCTTTGCAGCCTTCTGCAGCAAAAATACAGCTCATGCCATTCGCTGGCACTCGGAATTGTGTCCGGAGGTTGAACATACACCATCTACAAATCCCTACTCGACGCTAGGAAAATAGATTATCACTGATTTTATTAGTTTGATAAGATTATGGTGCGACCGAGGTGATACTTTAGACAAAGGTCGGGTCTGTTTTTGAAGAAGGAAAAACACACTCGGGTGAAAAAACTTGAACTGTGGTGCACGTCCTGTTCATTTTTAATGCGATAAATTAGGTCTGTCAGTCCATTTTCCAAACAATAACGCACAAATTAATTAGGTCATATGCAAATATGTGCATCGATATTTGCATATGACCTAATTAACCTAATTAAATATGACCTAATTAAAATCTTATTGACTTTTTTCGTAGAGAAAAACAAACCGTTACACAAAATTTCATTTTTTCCGGTTTTGTTTTATTAGTTCGTCTGGTTATAGCTTTGCTGTTTCTTAAATAGCTTCGATTTTCATTGACGAACGTTCCTATGTTTTTATTATTTTTACAATACAAGACTTCCTTCAAGACTGCTTCCCGTTGTACGTCAGTTGGTTGACTGTGTTGCAGTCCTTGCACTGTGCAACGACTCGAATGTGTGTCTAACAACATGAATGCACATTCCGAAGAACAAATAAATTGATTAGTTCGTGTGAAAATTGAAGCTCGGTAATTCCGACTCTTTGCGTTACAATTTCCTGGGAAATATTTAACAATAAACAGATAGTATGTCATTACACTGTCGTTATTCCCGCATTGTTCAAATTGTTTAACAGGACCGTTCACCCTTAGGGGCTGTCCATATACCACGTGGACAGGTTTTGATCAGTTTTAGATACCCCCTCCCCCAGCGTGGACAATTGCTCATACAAATTTTCAAAAATTTGTATGAACCGTGGACATTCGCCATACCCCCCTCATCCTAAACTGTCCACGTGGTATATGGACAGCCCCTTGTCCCTTCTGGACTTGTGGTGTATGGCGAATAGTCAACATGGGCTGTGGTGCATCGTAAGACATCTTGAATAATGGATCAAATGATATGTCACGGTGGTATAAACATTACGCTTTCAGAGGATTTGCAGTATTGTCTCCGTGAGGACAATAAGTTGGGAGAAATAGAAAAATTGTGGAATTACCAATCAGGAAATGGCGATTGTTCAATAAATTTTTTTGAATGGAAAATGTCAGTTTATCGTGCAAGTATACAAGTTTATGAAATTCAAAAATCAACCAGCTTCGTTGTTGGCTAGAACTGAAATTAGACAAAATTAGTGTATTTCATTTCCGGAGAAATATTTTACTCTCGTCTCGTCTTCTTTTTACTAACAGTTGATAATAATGATATAGATTGTAAATATCATAAAGAATATCGGCTCGGTAAAGTAATATACACGCCTGAGCTCGTTAAATAAAAGCAATGGATAAAAAAGGAATTACTAAACGAGGATCTAGGGTTGCTGCTCTTAGACTTCATCTCATAACTCCTATGTTCATCCCATAAAAAAAGCATTGAAAAAGAATTTGTATTGTTTCTTATTTTTGTGATTTTTCAGCAGTCGTCACGCATGCTAGAAAAAATAAGCAACTAAATTGGTGCTGCATTTATTACTTTTGTGATTAGATTAATATATGCTCAGGAAGATGAAAATGGGGACATAGTGATGGTGGACAACAAGACTATCCTATTTTTATTCACTAGAAATCTTAGTAAAACGATTATACGAAGCAACATTCTTTTTCAATTTTTTTTTATCTCTTGACAATACTTTTTTCTGTAAACAGGATTAGTAGTCATATGGCTATCGCTTCTGTCTCATACGCAGGAGGTCGCAGGTTCAATCCCAGGCCTGTTCCATCATGGTACTTTGTATCTTTCTCTATATTTCGGACTTCCATTCCGTTTCCATTTCTTCCCTAGATCTTTCAACTTGACTTATTTTAGCAGTAACTGCTAGAATTGGAAATGAACAAAAAAGGTCGTTTCCTACATTCAATAAGAATTGCATCAATTGCTACATTGGCAACTCGTTAACTAAGACGAACCTGTGGCCCTCAAGCCTAACTAAAAAAAAATCAGTAAATTCCGCATGAACTCGTGGGCAAGTGATTGCATTATCATTCCCTTCCTCTTTCCTACGTTGACTTACAAATGAGATCAACACCTGCTGGTTATCTGTGCATGAACTGTTGCTCGTTTGGCGTGACGACATTGTCGATGGAACCAATCTAATTTGATGATCTCTAAGCACTCGCATTCGGAGAATATTACAGTGGTCCAGAAATTGCCAGGATTTGTAGATCGTTTTTTTTTTTAATTTTTGTTAAGGAGACTTTCAGTCCAAGACTGTTTCGTCTCCGGAAGATCGGATTTGATTTATGAACAATATGATAGAGATTTTCTGGTGGTTCTTGTGTTGAAGGAATACAAAAATGTATCTTGGTTGGTCAGCCATCTCATTCCATGTACGGACTTAGAATGTTCTCTACGCTAAAGTAGAAGGATTTTAGTTTTATCCCAGGAAACTTCTTTATTATCATGACGACTTGCCAAACTATGTGACACATTCTTTCGTCTTGATCTACGCCGAATATTTAGGGCAATCAAATGTATACAAGATGCTGTACTTCTACAAACCGAACATTTTGGAAGATTTTGCAGAGAGAATGGGTTTCTTTGTCAACGCTACCAAAAGTTCTGTGATAACGTTCACATGGAAAAAACAGTCGCTAATTTTGGGTACCAGTATGAGCTGGCAGCAAATTAGGCCGATACAAATATTAAATTTATTTTATGTCCGACGGCTCTTGGAAGGTACGAGGGGGGGGGAATAAAAAAAATAACAAGGAAACAAAAAAAAGTCCAAAATGCAATTATTCCGTGCAAAATTTGAAATATTAATGAAAACAAAGAATATGAATATTTGTAGCATATTTTTATCCAGTAGTGAATTTAACACAAAATTTAATATAAATAAAAAAATACTGAAACTTATTTCTGAAGAAAATTTGGTTTTTGTGTTTGGAAAAGTGCAAGTTCTTGCATAGGTTCGGAATTGCAGACTTCCCGGGCTACATATACGGAATACATAGGTGAAGTCTGAAGTAGGGTAAGGGAGGTATTTTGGACCACTTTAGGAGATGGACGAACAATTTTTCGAATAAAAGTTAGATTTTGTAATAATTTTTGATCAATTCCCTATGCAACTAAAAAGTGGTAAGTGCTAGGTTGGATTTGTAGGTAAAAATGTTTCTAAATCCCACCGAAAGAACCAAAATATCATAAATTCTGAAGATATGTAAGATTTAATTTTGGACCACCTGTTTTTATTTTGGACCACCTATTTAACATATTTTGGACCAATCCAATAATTTTGAATTGCTTGCAAAATTATGTTACTAAAGCCTGTCCACGTTAAATTTCGGACACCCATCTTCCGAAGCGATTTTTTAACATCTTCAAAAACCGCTAAGAAGATCAATTTACACACAGCTGAATCTCTCCGCTTTATGTGATACATTCAGCATGTTTTCATGGTTGTTAAAATTGATAAAATGGCTAAACATTATTTGGATATTACCTCAGTGTCCAAAATTTAACGTGGACAGGCTTTATATATTATATTAAATTAGTGATTTCCAGCATTTTTGGCGTTTCATCCTTAAAGTCTTTGTTAACCTATACATTTTTATAAACACTCAAAAGCTTAGAACAATACCAATAGCTAAGGTATTGAAACTAATCAATTTCAGTACCACTCGGTACAGCATCATCAAAGCAAAACAAACGTGCGGCCCATGGCCGTGATGTAGGCACCTGGTCACTCCTACCCTGCCATATTTTTTATGTAGTTTACCGATCTGTTCCATTTGCGTCCTTGATAGACGTGGGTTGCTCGAAACTTCCTTGCTCCTTGCACATTCTTTTTCCAAACGAAACATAATTGTAGAACACGGAACTCTGTTCCATTGGCAAGCACCACGGACTGAGAGCTCTAGCAAAGATTGGTTCTTGTCATGGAGCTTTCTTAACTATGTTCGTATGGAAATAATTAAAACAGTTACAGAGAAATTACTGTTACTGTTAGAAATTACAGCTACTAGAGAAATAAATGGTTGGTAAAAATAAAAGTTATTATTATTATTATTTTCTTCATTTAAGATAAGAGCCTTTCAGCTCTTGGCTGGCAAATAGGCAAAAATTTAAGAGATCTAGAACTTAAAAAGAAGATATGTCGAAAATATGTTCGGTTCAATGAATAATGAACCTATTTTGGACATGCCTCAGAATACTGTTTTTAAACTTGCAATGTTATGCTTCAGGCCTGAAACTGCTTCAATTAGGTTCTAATACGTCAACAACATCATTCACATGTTCTAAATCTATGTACAAATAAACTTACAGCTTTTGAAAGTTGAATTCTATTTTACAATGTCGTCTTGGTTTTGGTCTAATCTAGCCGGAATGGGTAAATACATGAAAATATTCTTAATAATGGCTATATTTTATAAGAAACAAATGTAGGAAATACCTTATGGATAGTTTTTTTTTGCAATAAAATTTAAATGTTGCATGTTTTATTTAGTTTTGTGTGATAAAAATGCAAAATTCAGCTAGGTGGTCCAAAATATGAGCCCGGTCCAAAATTCAGCCGTTACTCTAGTATCGGTGGAGCACGTCATATCAGCATGCTCACGTTCCTAAAATAATTGGAATGCCATGCTTGTTAGCGGCATAGTTATGACCTCGGACAAACCCATATACAGGATACAGGACGCGAAATTCACCCATGCAAGAAACTTGCACGGGTGTGCATACGGGTTCATTGTGGCTCAACTGAGGCACGATCAGAGATGTCTTCTCAGGTGTCTGGTTGCAGATAAGAGTTAAAGTTCCACTTCTTTTATGAAAAACTAGCAGACCCGACGAACTTTATTTTGCCTAAAATTAATTAGTTTTCGAGTTATGCAGGAATGTATGCTTCATTTGTATGGGAGCTCCTCTTTCCAGAAGGGGGAGGAGTTTCGAACAACCACTGAAACATATTTTCCCTTCCAAAACCTCCACATGCCAGTTCGGTTCCATTTTCGATGCATACTTGCAACTCAATATGAACTCTGCTAATACGCACCAAGTCTCACTGGCGTATAACATCACAGATTTCACGTTAGAGTTGTGTATTCGAGGTTTGGTGCAAGGGCCTGGGCCGATTGGATGTTGATCTTGGTTCACCACCCGACGTTGGCTGGATTTGGTTTTCGACCTTCTTCACTGTTTGTCCGCCTACCGTAGAGTTGGAGTTGTTCATATACAGCGATTTTTCCTCCCCTTGCATTGTCGGCTGGGGAGTCGCACCCGCTCCTCCCGTCTGCAACAAGCGTTTGATTTACTTCTCAGGAGCTGCTTTTAGTTGGCAGGACCAAGATTAATACATTACTAGGTTTCCAATCTGCCAAATTCATGGAAGAGAAGAAGGCGGGGTGGAAAACTCATTTCTAGTGCAAACAATCTCGCTGGCTCTGCCATACTTAAATCCAAGATGGCTGAATCGTGAATCTGGCAGATTGGAAAACCGAGTAGTGGGCAGGACTAGTGTTTGGATTATCTAGAAATAGATCAGCTGAAAACGGAGACGGTGCCTTCTTGAGTCCGTAATAAACACAGAGGTAGCCTCGCGTTTGACTATCATCTTCTAATTGACGAGATCCGACAACGCCTTGCTCGGATTCAGCGGCTGGAGGAGAGGCTCGAGCAACGAACCAAAATAAATCGACTAGAAGATCTGAGAAGAACCTGAGATCGTTCGTTGAAGAACTTGGAACTCGGGTAGTGCATGTTCTGGAAGGTAGCAGTGTAGAAGAGAAGTGGGTGGCGAAGAATGCTTTTATCGAAACCGGTGAAAACAACTTGGGTGAGATGCGCATTAAACGAAAAGAATGGATTACGCGGCGGAAGATTTAGGAGCGTAGAGAAGCAAAGGCTGAGAAACAGGGAGGACCAGAGGAGTAAATTACGAGTCCCGTCAACGGTATGTTTATCTGTAAGTGGGAGTCGGGCGCTGCTGAAAACAGGACAATCAGACATAGCTGGACATCCTGACCGATGAAGAAAGGATGGCTCAGCATCCGGAGATTATTGCCTCAATTACTCACTGACTTGGACAGCTGAAATGTTGGTTCGAGCACTTTAAGTCTCAGCCATCCGACGCATGAAATCTAAACCATCGACGTCAGCAGGACCATGTTGTTGAATGTCATCGAGAACAGCCCCTCAAACTTTGAAGTAGTCGAACGATTGAAAGATTTCAATATCTTGACAGTCTGATATCATCGGATTGCAAAATTGGGATCGACATGGAAGCACTAGTCAGAATGGCTACCTTCGCGAGTTTTCGAAATATTTGGAGACCCAATCGGATTGGATTTATACACGCACCAAAATTCGAATGTTTTACTCTATCGTGAAACGCACATGATGTCTAAAATTTATAATTTCGCCGATAACAGTTGGATATCGTGTGCCGAGAAACCGATAAATACTAAATACCGATAACAATAGATGTTCGAAAGCGTGGATGGAAATGGGTCGGTCACATATTGCAAGGGATCTTAGACGAATATAGAATATTTATGCCGATAGAAATATTTGCTCGTAATTTCACTTTAAATACTCTTGGTGACAAATGTATGGACTATAAATAATATATTTCGTGCCAAAATAAAAACAAACATAAAGCTCAAAATAAAAAAAAACAAAACCCATCAAAAAAACGTTTTTTTTTCGCCCTCTCGATATTTTTGGAAAAATGAAGGGGGGGGGGTGTATCGGCCTTAACAAAACTGAATAAAACAATTTTCAGTATTTGATTTCTTAAGCCCGTACCCGACCCGGACCCGATTTTTTTATCTCACAAACCCGTACCCGACCCGAACCCGAAATTGTACTAATTTTCAAACCTGAATCCGGTGATTCGGGTTTCAGGTTTTAAAACCTGAAACCCCACCATATGTTCGGCCCGGTATAATGCGAAAGGAGTTGCTAATGTCTTCTTTAAAAGAACGTGTCTTCCCGGTATAAGGCGAAGGGATGGGTTACGCATTCTTTGAATGGATGTATTTGCCCGGTATCAGGCGAAAGGTGTTAATAATGCCTTCTTTAAATGGATGCATCTGCCCGGTATAAGGCGAGGGGAGAGGTAACTCCTTCTTTAAATGGATGCATCTGCCCGGTATAAGGCGAAAGGAGTTGATAATGCCTTCTTTGAAAGAACGCGTCTGCCCGGTATAAGGCGAAGGGAGGGGTAACGCCTTCTTTATATGGATGCATCTGTCCGGTATAAGGTGAAAAGAATTGATAATGCCTTCTTTAAAAGAACGCGTCTGTCCAGTATAAAACGAAAGGAGTTGATAATGTCCTCTTTGAAAGAATGCGTCTGCCCGGTATAAAGCGAAGGGTGGGGTAACGCCTTTTTTACATGGATTCATCTGCCTGGTATAAGGCGGAAGGAGTTGATAATGCCTTCTTTAAAAGAACGCTCCTGCCCGGCGAAGACAGGAGTAACATCCTCTTTAAATAGACGCATCTGCCCGGTATAAGTCGAATAGACTTGATAATGTCTTCTTTAAATGGATGTATCTGCCCGGTATAAGGGGCAATTGAAATTTTGAAAACTACTTCTACATATTCTCGGAGGCCTTCCTTAGCGGGAAGATGCAAGGCTGCCAAGCAAGACTATACCGAAGAAGGCTGGGTTCAACTTCTGAGCCGGTTTAGGAAACTTATAAAAAAAAATCGACGAATCTCGTGTTAAACGAATGTAAAAAAATGGTAACATGGAAATGCTGACAAAGGCTATTATTATTAATATTCCGCGAAATGGTACATTCCGCCAAAAGTCATTCGGCGAAAAGTTACAAACCGCCAAATGTTATTCCACGAAATGTTCAACCGCGAAAAGGAATTCCGCGAAATAGATTTCGGTGAAATGTTATACAATCAGTCACGATCCCAGAGGCAATTACTGGGAAATCAGGGTTGTCCTTCCTTCATAGTATTCCAGTCTAGTAGCGAGCTTCATCATCTTTCTTCCCGAAAAGAACTACCGGAGGTATGCAAAACAACCTTTTCAAGATAGACAAGACTGTTTAGACTTGTTCTGTAAAGTGACTTTTGTTGAACTAGATCCCAGCTTCAATCGATACCACCGATCTGTCAAGTGATGGCTAGTGCACCCATATGATGCGTAAGGCTTGGGCATTTTGCCCTATCGATCATCGAATGAATTAGGAGTTCAAGCCGTCCAAAAAGGATGTGCAACGTTTGTATGACATGTGACACACTCGATGGCAGAAGTACTGAGCTTTTAAAAGCTTCCAAGATATGTCCGCGACGACTTCTCGGGAGATGAATAAAATTATCGACGTTCATATATTTGGAAGCGGTAGTGATCTGATTGAAACTGCTAATAGATAAAGATAGGCTAGTCCTCGAAGTTTCAACTAAATATTGGATGTGACTTTCCCAACACTTGAAGCGCAGCGATATGTTTCCTGGATACGATTGACGATGTCCGAGGATGTAAAGTTTGAATTCTGTATCTCGTTGAAGCTAACTGTATTGATGAATTTAATCAGTGGATTAAAAACACATAAATAATGTTTAAAAAACCTCGGGGTTTGGCTGATCTCGAATCTCGAATGATCGAATTCGACCGAAGTAATGCGTTAATGAGTGAGCTACTCGTGATAAACTTCCGTGAATCCATTTGCATTTATGGACCTCTTTATGAACCTGGATGGGTGTAGTGTCTTTGAGTCTGGTGGAAGACAAAATCCTTTCCATTGGACTATGTTTTAGTAACTTCTGCTTAGTATTCTAACCATGTGGAGACTTTTTGGTTTGAATTTGGTACTGACCCTGCTTTTGAGCCGCCTCTACAACTCAGAACTGATTGATGAGTTATCTCATGTCGTTTTTCTACTGCCTTTTCTATGTCGACTCCTGCCTTTGCTTTAAATACATAGTCTTCGGCTCTATTCTTGAAACCTTTTTTCAAAGAGATTTTTTCTTCTTCAGCCTTTTGGCGTTTTCTCATTGTTCAACTGTCGCTCCTATTCTTTCTTTTTTTCTGCACATGTTCTACTAGTTTGACAAGTTTCTGTTTACGGTCAGTTGGACATTATCATATTCGTACGCACGGATGACTTTACGTCGTACTTGACCTCGTACGAGGAAGGGCCGTTTGGCCGAAAACCATTCGGCCACTAGGCCGAAAGTTGTTTTGCCCATCTCAATAAGCGTTTCTCACTTCTCACTGTGAAAAAAAAGTAGTGTGAATTGAGAAGTGACACGTCTCACTACTCACTTCGCATTTCTCGCTTTTCGCAGTTAGATGAAAGAAATTAGTAATGTGAAGTGAGAAATGAGACGTCGCACTAATATATTTTTCTCTCTCTTTCACTGTAAAAAGTGAGTAGTGCGAAGTGAAAAGTGAAATGTGTCACTATCTATCTAGTGCGAAGTGAATTGGCTCACGTCTCACTTCGCAATACTCACTTTTCACAGTGAGAAGTGATAAGTGAAAAATAATTAGCGAGAAGTGAGACGTTTCACTTCGCACTCCTCATTTCTCACTTCTTACTGAGTGAAGTGATAATTACGAAGTGAGTAGTGAGTGAGACGTCTAACTTAGACTTAGTGTTCTCCGCACTCATCATTTTTAACTTTTCATTTCTTATTTATGCAGTGAGAAATGATTATTGAGAAGTGAGAAGTGAGACGTTAAATGGCCTATTTTGCCAAATGACATAGTCGGCTGAAAGCCCTATTCGGCCGAAAGACCTGTTCGGCCATATAAACTATTAGACCAAATGACCTATTCACCTAATGATTTATTCGGTCAAATAACCCATTCGACCAAATTACCAATTAGACTAAATGTTCTATTCGACCAAATGACCTATTCGGGGAAATGACCTATTAGGCCTAATGACAAATTTGGCCAAAATACCTAATCGGCCGTATGACCCGTTCGGCCAAATGGCCTTCAGCGTAATGGTTTGTTCGGTCTAGTGGCTTTCGGTCAAATGGAGTTTTGACCAAACGACCCTTTGTCGCTTGAACTTATAGCAATGATTAGGTTTTTGATCTCTTGATCGACCCCCGCGCAACCAAAATGCTTCAAACATTTGCAGATGTCCTATTCGACCACTTCAAGACTACAGGTTTGACAATAGTGTGTGCCCATACTGCTACAGGACCATCGCCTGTACCAATGAGATGTTGCTCCATACCATGCCTAGCTACAGGGAGAGCAGAATAAAATTATTGATTTTTGACTGATATAGGATGGCGCATTGAATTTAGGGCAAAACCAATTGTGAACTACATTCTAATTCTAACAGTGAGGAGAACAAAAAACATACTGCAATATGAAGTGAAATTAAAAAAAAAAACAATGTTCAATGAGAAATTAATTCTACTAACCTAATTAACACTACTCGCATCCCATCATTGACGGCTATTTCTGCGGATTCCTTTTTCCGCCGCATGAGAAGAGTGAATGAGAGCATAAAAGTTAAGAAAAGAATCACCCTGATTGAGACCGAGGTTTTAGATGACGGACAGTGGATTCGAGACATGTCGTCGCAAGCTCCCGTAAATAAGTCGTTCTCCCTGAACCGCACCAGTTGTGTTGGACAGAGGGTCTGGTGGAAAAGAAAAACTTTCGGAAGCCCAGTGGTAGTGTACCGCGAAAAATCTTTAAAAAGTGATATTGTCGCAGCAGTAAAAGGGAACCGACAGTACCCGGGGTCCCGAGACGATCCCCCAGGCATCACGTGGAAGACAAGTTCTTCAAGAAAAACATCCGGAAGGCCTTGGAAAGGAAATTACCGAGAACGCATCAAAGAATCGAGGTTGAGGTGGCGAGCTCTAGGCTGGTGGCCGACAAGCCCCCTGGTTATTGTCGAGCCACACGTGGCGAGTGAGTGGCAACGGAAGTTTTGGAGGTGAGGGGTGTTGCTCACACAACCCAAAATCCGATAAGTTTCCGCCCCACTCACGAACTCTAAGGACGTCACCTCCAATTTGACGCTTGACCCACCGTATAGCCTTACTTCGTCAACAACGTCCTACTCAGGCAAAGGTGATCCTATCAAAGAAAATTCATCCACAGTCGACGGTGATACTAAGCCGCAGCACGAGGATCGTACGTAGGCCAGCCCTTTTGGAATCCCGCAAATTAAGGATCCAAATATCGCCAGGAATTCCGGAAGCCAAGATAGGAAATCTTCTCGCATGCATTATAAGGGCCCCAACGACTGCAGCACGGCCGCATCGTATCCCTTTTTCCCTCCTATTCTTTCCGAATCATTTCTTCTTAATGCTAATTAAATAAAAAAATATAAAATGAATCTTTCATTGTTTTCGCTTTAAAAACTGAGCCTCAGGTGCATGCCTGTTTCGCCATCTCTTTCTGTTTGTTATGGTCCGCTTCGATTTTGAGTCTTCTCGAACATGTGAGGGACCGACTCGAGATGAAAGTAGCCACTGGCACATTCCTTCGAAAATTCAATTACAAATGTGAAGATTGACCATTGACCAATAAACCCTCATTTCCAGCAGACTTATTAGAGATTTCCGATCATTATCAAAATCCATAATCCCTATCACCATCCGAAATCAGCACGACCATGCTAACCCCCGGGCGGGTCCAATACCGAAAATTACATCCTGAAAAATTAAATTTCTAACAATTCAAACTGCAATAACCGGCAGATAAGTTAGGGCTCCGCGTTGCCACAGCCGCCGCGCGCGCCTCCGCCGTTCGTTCGCTACACACAACCCACACTCATCGATAACAATGAAAACATATTTTGACCCTTTTTTTTCGCTTCGATCATCCCTCCCTGGCTGTCCGCCACCCGTCCGTGGTCAGCCTCCTGATGCTTATCAGATGAAAGCAATTTTCCCACCCCTTGGGTATTGGACTGCTTTTTTATCTCATTTTCTACGATTCGTTTTTTTTTCGTCTTCTTCTTTTTGCTCCGGCACCACTGACTGCTGCTGGTCAGTTGATCTCGCATAGTAGCATCAGCAGGAGCATGTTTTCCGATTCTGCGATTCCTTTATGAGATTGTGAACGCTTCGCTGCGCTTGACCGGGCGTAATCATCATCATCATCGTCGTCGTCGTCCTCTGGCTCTCGATTGTTGCGGCAGCGGAGCCATCGGACGTCATCTGGGGCCCACGGCAGTGGCAGCAGCAGCAGCATAAACATCGCACAATCAGTCGAAATCGTATTAAATCTTGATGTGGGAAGTTGGACGCTGCCGGGGCGAGGAGGGTGGCACCCCCCGCCACAGTCAATGATTGTGAAACCCAATGCTTATTCGAAATTTGCGAATATGGTTCGGCTTTCTTTCCGATCGTTCCAGTGCTATTCTTTTCGATTTCTCAATTTGGTTTTTGTTTGTGGGATTTGCTAATCGAGATCGACAGCTGGAAGGGTAATCGCTTCAAATCGATGCCAATTGGATAGGTTGGCCGGATTATGCTTTAAGAAGGTGAAAGTTCCAATTTATATGGAAACTAAGAATGGAAAATATTTCGACAAAATGTCGCTTCTTACCAATGCGGCATGGAATGGAAGTAAAGTTTTACTTTCCCATAAGCTGCTCCCAGCCAAAGCACATTTAAATGTTTGTCAAACAATGATTTCCCAGTGCAACCTCAACCGAGACAACACCAATCGCGATGTGTGCGAAGTAAACAATAGGGAAAGCGGATTTTCCGCCAACGTTTTCCAGTGCACTGACTGGGGCGTAGGGAAGGCATCGTTAACATTTCCAGGAAGGATATTGAAATGTGCTTTAGTATTTTCTTTTTGTTTTCAGACAGTGGAGCATTACAGCCGGCAGTACAGTCGGATCTGTGCAAACTCTCTGCTCTGCTCGTTGAATGCGAAAAGATGGATGACAGAACAACAAAAGTCATCCGGTCCCGCGCGGATCGAGCGGGTGAGTGAGTGCTCTTGAGTAGCTGAAAACATCTCGAGAGGCCTTTCCACGGGCATTGAAACTCTGTAACTACTTGACATTTTTTCTTTTTTTTTCTGTTGCTCGATGTTTTGTTGAGATGTGTGCAGTTACAAAGGGAGAATTATGCAGTGACAATGCGACAGACTTACTGTTGTCATTTGCAACTTTTTCTATGGTTTCCATTATTGGCTCAGAAAGCTAGTTGGAGGTTAGATGAATGGTTTTGTATTGCTTTCGGATGTTTCGCCAAGCTATATGGAGTGTAGAGCATAATTCAAATATTGTTTCCAATATGAACATCAATCACATTTGTGGACATCATCACCGATAGGAAAATCAGTTTGTGTTTCATAAAAAATAAACTTTTGTTACCATAATTGAAAGAATCTATTTGCGAAAAAAAGTTTTGAGTTGCGTTTTGCCTTTCTCATATTCCAAGTATACGTAAAAGCTATAAGTTTGCTCCAAAAACAAACTTTTTACACGAATTGAATCAGCTCGACGAACTGAGATAATGTATGTCTGTGCGTGTGTATGTACGCAATTTACTGCGTATTTACTCACTCATTTTTCAGGCACTTGTCCTTAACCGATTAACCGAAACCTGGAATCACGCCCAAAGCAGATTGCGGGCAGCATCAATCGCAACTACCAATAAAACAGAAGTCGTCAGTTGTGAAGGCCAGCTACAGCACCGTAAAATCGTCTGCGGGGCGATGTTTGGTATGTAACGAGAACCATCCCCTTTATCAGTGTTTTTCTTATCAACGGTTTGCGGGTGAGGGATGCGTTATTGTGGTAAAGCTCTGTGTGTAGGAATTGCTTCCGGGTGGGTCACATAACGAAGAATTGTTCGTCCAAATGCTGCAGAGGTCTTCATACCACATTGCAATGCATTGGTGTGCTTTAAATCTCGGAAGCTGTTGCTGCGGAACGCAATAATTCTCCTCTTACTTCGGATGCTGTTGAGAATTTGAATTTGACATCCGTCCAGCTAGTGTACGTGGGTGCCACCGATTCTTCAATATCTGCTGTAACTCAGCAGTTTTTCTGTCATGTACTTTTGTCTACGGCGGTCTTTATCATGGAAGATGATAAGGGTAGGAGATTTCCGACTCTAGCGTTGCCATACTCTGGTTCTGAAAGCGGATAGCGGATTGTGGATAGGGAGATTTCAAAACTCTTAGATAAAGAATTCCTGGAAAGTGAATTTCTAAAGAAAATTGAGAAAAGAAACCCTTCTGAATTGATGAAAACGAATTTCATTAAAAATCTAAGAGAAGGAACTCCCCAAAAGCTTAGTAGAAGCAACTCCCTAAAAAGCGAATGATTCCTCGGGGTCTTCAGAAGAGGAATTCCTTCAAATTTACAAAGGACGGATCTCTCTAAGCTTCTGAGACAGTGATTCACCGAAATGTATGCTGGAGGAATTGCCCTGAATTCTTGGAAGAGTAATTCCCCAACATTTTTGAAAGAGTATTTTCGAAAATTTTGGAATTCTACAGAATATCGATGAAATTCTCCAAAAATCGAGTAAAATCCAGAATTTTGTTCACGTTCTTGAGATTGTTTTTAATATATTGGAAAGCATTTCCTGAGAATTTGGAAAAGACTACCTTATACAGGGAGGCTGAAGTTCTCTAGAAGTCTTCGAAGAAAAATTCTCCATAGCTGCTGAAAAGGTAAGTCCTCAGAGCTTCTAGAGGATGAATTCTGCGAATTCCTGGAGATGCAAAACCCAGAATTCTTGAAGTATTGCTTTTTTAACGGTATATTTTTTTTATTTATTTGAGGAACATTTGTAATAAGTGTTAAAAATTAAAATAATGTTAGTTGAGATATGCAACAAAGGAGTGAATTGCTAGTTTTTCAGAACTAAAATCAATTCTGAAAATTTTGGATTTGGATTAGTTTTCCCTGCAGATTTCGAGCAAACAGAGTATCTAGAGAGAGCCGCAATTCTTGGAAGAAGAATTTCTCTCTGATTCCTTAAGAAGTAAATCCTCAGAATTCCTGGAGAGGAATTCCACAGAATTCCTAGAGAAAAAATACCATAGAGAATTTCCCAAAGTTCCTGGAGAAGGAATTCTTTGAATCAGTGTTGTGCTGAATCATTATCAGACGATGATGAATGCAATTTTCATGTGAAAACTTTTCACGTGAAAACAGTAGGCGAGTTGTCGGCGGCGACAACTTCTCAAATTTTGTACTCAAACCATAACAAACAAAGAATTTTCATTCAAACATTAATCTTTTCTAATATCAGCTAATTGTCATCAGTTCCGTTATATCTTCTAATTGGTGTTAGAGATTCATGGTAGTGAGTTAAAATGAGTTTAAAATGTAACGACAAGTGCTTCAAATCGAGATACGATTTCAAATGATTCTTAATCGTGTAACCGTTGGCTCCAATTCTTAACTTGTAGGCTCCTCCACAAGATTCCAAATGTCGTGAGTCTCCCCCTACCAGTAAGCACCTATCGCCTTTCCCTTTCAACACTCATTGAACACAGGGTGTATCACAGCGGTTCACCGAAAAGATTTGAGCTAGTTGTTTACTTAAATAGTGTTGATTTTAATCCAATAATTGCCATTGCCTATTAACTGTAGTTTGAGAAAAGACCACATGTTATGTTTAGCTTAGATGTCCTAATGGATACCCTGCGCGGAAAGGCTACCAACTTCGACGAAAGCTAAACTGTCAAACTTTGACATTTCGTTGTGCCTCCTAATTCGGAACTGAAAATATATAAAACCAGAATTCAAGGTTCAGATCTCTCTTCTTTGACGTGCGACTACCGTAGAAAATAGTAGTGCGCGCCGTTAAAAAGTGAATCTAAGTAATAGTTATATTTAGTTGCTATTTGTGATAGTGTATATAATAAGTTTTGTAGTTTTGTTCTAGGGTAGTGCGGAAAAAAGAAGAAGAGTTGATTTTGCCTAAAGAGAGAAACGTGAGGTGTATTGATCAAATGTTGTCAGGTCCCAATTCGGACCTTTTTTTTTCTTTTGGAGAGGTCTCTGGTGTTCCGGAGCTTATCCACAGCTCGCTCGTCAAGGTACCGTTGTTACCGAGAATCCGATCGCCACAATCCGTGCAAAATTTATCGTAGCAACGTGGCACCATCCTTTGAGAACGCCATCTTGTAGCCAGACGCGCCTTCTACACACCACGATCCGCCATTGCTCCGGGCTAAAGCATATCCCAAGATCGACATCCGCTGCATCCGTCAGTGACCAGCACGAGCCCCGCTGGAGGGCCATAGCCTTTCCACGTGAACACCATCCCGCTTGATCGACATCCGCTGCATCCGCCAGGGACCAGCACGAGCCCCGCTGGAGAGCCATAGCCACTCCAAGTGAACACCGCCCCACCAAATCGCCATCCGCTGAATTTGTCAGCGACCAACACGTGCCCCGCTGGAGGGACTTAGCTCAACCTAGCGCCTTGCACGAAAGCCTTTGCCCGCCGTAGAAACCTGATGACGTTGTCACCAAGCCGCCTCGAGTCAAGACCATCCAATAAGCTCGGCTCTAGGGTTTCCCAGCCAGTGAAGGAGTGCGAAGCAGACATCGGTGTAATCATGGCGGCCGACGGATTTGACCTTCACTACAAAAATTGCGCAAGTACACCCATGTAAACATTTCTTTCTGTCTTAATGCTCTCAATGGGGCAAATAAAATGATTATAATGTAAACCTAATTTGGTGGTTAGGATTATTTAGAGCAAGCACTCCCTAACGATTTATATACACTCTTTTACCGCATTCGTACCTAAAGTGGTATCCAAGCCTCGTTCTCGATAGTCCACTTCAGAAGGTCTTCTTTACCTTGAATTTCGAATTAATTATTAAATATCCGCTCCTACAAAAGGTAAGTGATTGGCAAATTCCGGATAGAAAGGATGCATAAAGAATAAGCGACCATATGCTCGACAAACCCCCTTTTTAAAGTATCTCCTTCTGAGCAGCTTAGGAGCTACAATCGCTGGCGAGTTTTTATCACTTGATAATTTAAAAGTAAGATCGCGGGTGAGTTTTGATCATTCTCGATTTCTGGAAAATTATATTTTTCCCTTTCCTGCTTGGAATTGCTGGAGGAAGATTTCCTGAGAATTAAATAAAAAGGAAGTACCCAGAATTCTTGATGGTGGAATTCCCCAGAATATTTGAAGGGCTGCAAAACGGTGAATTGGCATCAAGAAAGGAGCGTCCAATACTGCTCTAGTGCCCACAAGTTATTATGTCACGCTATCTCACGCAAAAAGGAAAAAGAGGTACCTCTCGAGCGTCTGCTTACAAGGTGGTGCGGCTCAAACAGCGTCTGCCTGGTATCCAACAGCTTATTAACAATTGCCATTGCGATGTAGGTAACGCTACCTCGGAGAGTTATCTTTCTAGAACTTTTCGAATACCACGAAAAATGAGGAAAAGCAGATAAAGGGATCGCTATTTTTGGCAATCGGACACACAAATAAATAAGAACTATGATTGGAAATTCGGTACCTAGAATGTCACTGAATTAAGAAAAAATCTGGAATGGGCAGGGCAATTCCCCAACATTGTTGAAGGTGGGATTACCCAGAATTCTTGGAGGAAGGATTCTTCAAATTCTCGTGGGAGTTATTAACCAAAATCCTTGCAGAAGCAATCGCTGATGGTGGAATATCTCTTAAATCCTGTGAATGAAATAAACCAGAACTTTTGGAGTAGGAATTTCTTACGAGAAGAAGGAATCCCCAGGAAACCAGTTATGTACTGTGGAAAAAAAATACAAAATTCATGAAAAAATTAAACGATTCACACACGGTGCAAATTTCATCGGCACCTAAAACTGATCGGCTACGATTGAAGCAGCAACTGAACTTCGAAAGCAGTTAGAGGATATGATGTCTGGTGAGTGGAGAAGGATTTCGGCTGAGGAAATGGGTTTCCAATATCCCAGCAGTAGGAGCTCTCGGTAATTCGATTGTCAGAAAGGATTATTCTAGACCCGGATCCGGCTGTCGAAACACTTGGACGAACATGGATGCCGAGTACCGATCAACTACGAATCCAATTCGACATTCCATCACGTCCCATCACCGACAGCACAACTGCCTAAACAGCCTGCCGCTGGGGCTCACAGGTGCCGTTATTGCCACGGCTAAGATAATGATGCAGCTCCTATGGAAGATCAAGGATGAAAACTGCCAGGCATTGGATAAATTGGGATCAGCGGCACCCGTTACCTTCTACGGTGGGTGAGTTGTGGTGGGCCTTTTACGACCTGGACACTGTGAAACTGCTTCTGCGATGCTTCGATTAAGGCCTTTGGCGGATGCGTGACCAGAGGTGCAATTTATCGACAGCGCCTGCGATTCTTTTATTATTTTTTCTCTGTGCTCCCTCCCTGCCTATGATGATGCCTTTCTGTCAAAAAGATAAAGCAGGAGAAGTGCTAACTCGGTTTGCCAAGAGCGGGCTGAAGCTGATAATCATTGGACACAAATTTGCTGTTTTTTTCTTTCAAGTGAAAGTATTCACCATGCACCATGGACTATAACTGCGGGCTGCATGTTCGGTGAGGAAAGAGGTCTTTTGTTTACATTATCCCTGATTGTTGATGCTAACCATTTTCAGTCTTCATTGCTATGAAGTGAGTGTGAACAGCTAATGGTACAAATATTCTACAAATCTCACTCACTGTGTCTCAGAATTCGCAGCCCTGCTGAGGAAGATGAGGGAAGTGAGAAAGTCCGGTTGTTGTCTTCGAAATCAAAGGTGGCGCCGTTGAAGACACAGTCCATCCTAAGACTAGAACTTTGTGGAGCGCTGTTGATAGCACAACGAATAAAAGTTCGTGAATCTGTTAAAGTTCCAGCGTTTTTCTGCTCCGAATGTGTGGAATACTTGCGTTGCAAACCGTGTTTTGAAAATTGAGTCTAGTACAGATTCGTCACAGTAACGAAATCCGGAGGACTTGATTTCTTCAAAGTTTCTTTTGAAAATTCTTCGGAATTTTCTTTGGGAAGGTTTTTGGAATTCACTCGGGAAGATCTTCCGAATCTCCTCGGAACTATCTTTGGAATTTCCTCGGGAAAGAAATCTCTTTGAGAAAGTTATCGCGATGTCCAGGGGAAAATCTTCAAAGTTTTCTTTTTTTTTTAGTTTATTTATTTTTTTATTTCGTCAACCGACGTAGACTAGTACAAATACATATACATGTTTTTTTTCTTTCGTAATGCTATAGTAGATTATGAAATACAATAAAAAAAGCATTCGGAAAGCATTCGATTTTTTTCGGAATTTTTTTGGATTTTCCTCGGGAAATTTTTTAAATATCAATTCAATTCATTTTTTTTCAAATCAATTCTTCAGTTTTTTTTCGGTCATCGGAATTTCCTCGGGGAAGTCTTCGGAGCCTCCTCGGGGAAGTCTTTGGAGTTTCCTCGGCAATCTTCTTCTTCTTCTTATTGGCATTACATCCCCACACTGGGACAGAGCCGCCTCGATGAGCTCTATGAAAACATATTGGATGGAAGAAGTGTCTTCCTTTTGCCTACACACTACTGTCGAGAGCGCGTCCATCGCCATCGTCGATTTGCGATCGGAAGCTCCAAGCTCGGTGGAAGCCCATCAGCAGGCGGAGGTTGGTTGATGCAACAGCGCGCGGCGGGCGCGGTGGGTGAAGTAACGCGTTTCTCGTGCCTTACGTAGACGATTATGATGATGATGACTCTACACTGAGACGTTTGGTTCGATGTTGGTTGCTGTGCCACAAGGTCTCCTACTCGCCTCTTGGAGGCCCGATTCGAGGACGATGACACTCTTCTTCGGTGATGGTGATGCGATGTGCCGTTGGAAAATGTCGTAGAAAATTGCCATCTGAAAGTGAACATTGGTCGTCCTCTATGGGTGTGAAAGGAAGCAACATTACCGCCGTTGGTGGTGGGTAGGCTTCAAAGGGTTCAGATGGTTGCAAACACGTTAGTGGAGATTCTGAAGCTTCAGTGTGCCACTGAAGGCAGATAATTGTAGGGTAGATGCATTGGTATTGCCGTGAAAATAAAAAGAAATACAGAGGAAATTCAAATAAAATTTTCTATAGAAACTCATTAGAAAAAATCATTAAAGTTCAATAGGTCTTCTTATGGAAATTTGAAAAAAAAATCCTGTTAGTTTGGAATAATAATTTAAATTTATATAAATTTTGAGCTATCCGTTGATGGTTTGATCGCTTGTGTGCTGTCTTATCGAGCGTGCAACTCAGTTCGTTGTTCGACGAGGAAAGAGAGCGAAGTCATAGCCTGTTATTCACCAGTCAACGTCGGCAACCGACCCGTTACACTGATAATATTTGCATATCTGTCATCAATGCACGCTGGAAGTGGATTTCCCAATTTCTAATATATCTCACCCTCACATTCCCCATTTTCTCTCATTAAAAAGAGAAAAAAAACATTGGCTACTAAAATAACTTTTATCGCATTTTTTCAAAATTACAGCCGAGTCTAATTTTACAATACAGTATCCAATATTCGTGCTCAACTCCCATATTCAAAATTATCCTTGTTCAAATTTCAATTCAAATATTTCAATCCTACGCCTAATACGATTTTTCAATACGATACTCAATGTATGAACCCGAAATCCAATATTCCTATTTTATACAAAACCAAACAATCGAATAAAATATTCAAGTTTTTTTTTCAATCTTCCCATCATGAATTGCTCCTCATTGCAACTGGTTTCTGGTCTACCACTTACGTGCTCTACAGCATTTCCACAGTAATCAATTGAAAGTTTTACATATTAATTTTATATATCGTTTTTTATATATTAATTCTAATATTAATTTCAATATGTGCAACCAAGCCAATTCCTACCTTCAAATAGCTAATAATCATGTTACCTCACCCATTATCAAAATCAAATATTTCATTCAATTCCAATATCAAAAAACAATCCAAATTAAATCTTTCAATTCAAAACCCACATACAAATACGCAAATGCATATTTACTAATCAAATTAATCCTGCCTTCCCTCTAACCCTCTTGAATTGTCAACCATTTCATGTTCATGATCCTGCAGCTTTTCTGCAAATATATCCAGCTTTTTAATCCAAAAGCAATAGAACTCGATCCGGCGGACTATATCCAATGAGGAGAGGTCGTTTGGCCGAATGCCACTAGGCTGAAAGTTGTTTGGCAGAATATACCATTTGGCCGAACAGACCATTAGGCCGAAAGTCATTTGGCCGAAAGGGTCGTTTGGCCGAAAGGGTCGTTTGGCCGAAAGGATCGTTTGGCCGAAAGGGTCGTTTGACCGAAAGGATCGTTTGGCCGAAAGGGTCGTTTGCCTGAAAGGGTCGTTTAGCCGAAAGGGTCATTTGGCCGAAAGGGTCATCAGACCGAAAGGGTCGTTTGGCCGAAAAGGTGGTTTGGCCGAAAGGGTCATTTAGCCGAAAGGGCCATTTGGACGAAAGGGTCATTTGGCCGAAATGGTCATAAGGCCAAAAGAGTCATTTGGACGAATAAAAGAGACGTCTCACTTCTCACTCTTCATTTAAAAGTGAGAAGCGCAAAGTCTCACAGTAAGAAGTGGGAAATGAGGAATGAGAATTGAGACATCTCCTAATTTCTCACTTTTCAAATGACCTATTCGGCTTAATGACTCTTTAGGCCAAATGACTATTTTGGTAAAATGACCCTTTTGTCCAAATGACCCTTCCGGCAAAATGACCCTTTCGGCCAAACAACCCTTTCGGTTAAACGACCCTTTCGGCCAAATGACCTTTCCGGTAAAACGACCCTTTCCGCCAAATGACCCTTTCGGCCAAATGACCCTTTCGACCAAATGACCCTTTCGGCCAAATGACCCTTTCGACTAAATGACCCTTTCGGCAAAACGACCCTTTTGGCCAAACGACACTTTCGGCCAAACGACCCTTTCGATGAAACGACCCTTTCGGCCAAATGACCCTTCCGGCCAAATGACCCTTTCGGCCAAATGACCCTTTCGACCAAATGACCTTTTCGGTCTAATGACCCTTTCGGCCAAATGACCCTTGTGGCTTTATGACCATTTCAGCCAAACGATCCTTTCGGCCAAATTACCCTTTCGGCCAAACGACGCATTCGACCAAACGACCTTTTCGGCCAAATGACTTTCGGCCAGATGGGTTTCGGCTCAATGGTTTGTTCGGCCTAGTGGTATTCGGCCAAATGGCTTTCGGCCGAATGGGATTCGGCCCAACGACCAAAACGGGAAAAGCAAAAACAATATCGATGGCTGCACAAACATATTCTGTATTGGTTCTTTAAGCTTAAACCAATCAGTCCGGCACTCTCATATAACACCTTCAAAATTCAAATTTGAATAGTTGCAGAATGTTTTAACGTTTCTTTGACGCGAACAGTCCGCCCCTCTCATACACAACCTTTACCATCAAAAACTGCAACAATCCGCTACTCTTCCAGAGCACCTTCGATAACACAATCAGAAAACCGATGAGAAAACAAATCATTTACGCTGAAAACAAATCATGTTAAATCGAAACCGATAAGAACAACAAATCATTCAATTTGGCACCTTCGACATTACAAGTGGAAACCGATGAGAAAACGAATCGTTTGCTTTGGCGCTACTCTAGAGTTTTTTTTCGATATTTTAGCTCGTTTAAGTTAAACCGATGAGGCCACAAATAACTTATTCCGGCGCTTTTCTAGAGCATCTTCTACGTCACAAATCAACACTGATGAACAAATCATTCAATTCGGTGCTCTATCACGGATCCGCGACGTTAGGCATAAGTACGTTAGGCATAATGGACGTTTGGCATAATTCTGCCTTCTTTATGTTATGGGCTGTTCTTTGGGTCATTTCATGCCTAACGTACATTATGCCTATCGTACTTATTCCTCACGCCCAACGTCGCGGACCCGTGGTAGAGCGCCGGATTGAATGATTTGCTCATCAGTGTTGGCTTGTGACGTCGAAGACGCTCTGGAAAAGCGACGAAATAAGTTATTTGTGGCCTCATCGGTTTAACTTAAACGAGTTAAAATGTCGAAAGAACTCTAGATTTTAATTAATTTTAATTAATAAATATAGAAATTCGAATGATTTTTTTATAATTCGGATGAATTTTTCTTGGAACTTCGGATGAATCAGTGGGAATTTGGATGAATTTCCGTTCAAGTTTGGATGATTTTTCTTTGAAAATCAAATAAATTTCTCGTGGAAATTCGAGTAGTTGAGGACGATGCTTCGTAACAACAGTCTGATCCTCATGGGTGAAAACTTCGATTAGGAGCGGAGCTGACATTTAGATGAGCAGTCTTTGGAACGTTCGGTGGTGAAACAGAAGCATGCATATACCGCTCTAATCCAAACAACAAGTCACCAGTCAGCTGAACTGATGTTCAATGAAACTCTTCGTGTCATATCGTTATTGCTGAAACCTGCTACCGTGATGTATAAAATCAGTAGAATATAGTTTCCATTCCATTTCCGAATCCAGGGATATTATTTTGAAAATCCCGAAAGTCCCGAGATATCAAAAAAAAAATCCAAAAATCCTTCTTAGTCTGTATGTTTTGCAAATTTTGCTCCTCCACCTAACACTGAGCTAGTCGTTTTGAGCTTCTTGTCTCCAAATAATTCCTGGTCTAATCTACTGCCCGTAGAAATGATCTTTCCTTCAACGTTTGTACAGCGATGCTTGCTCTGCCGACCAGCTCCTGAATGTTTTGGACCGAGGCTCCACATGGACTTCTGCCAACCAGCTCCTGAATGCTTTGGTAAAAAGCTCCTCTTGGACTCCTGCTGACCAGGTGAACATTCCAACCTCCAGATAAATTCCGTACGACGCTACCCACGACTCACGAATCCAATCCATGATCGCACAGTGCCGAACGATTTATTCGGCCAATTCATGGGTACCGTGGTATTACGATTTTGTGGCTAATCCATCACTACTAAGCTCTAGATTCGAAACCATTACTGGGCCCATAACCTGTTGGCAATAAGGGAGTGCTGCATCTACTGACGGAAGATTCAGTCAGTCATTGTGTTTTGTTTTTCTTATATACCCAACAGGGTATACGATAGCATAAAACCGAAATTTGCTTTTGAGATAATGCAAAATGATTGAGTAAAAAGTTAGCAACGAAATTGTCTTTTTTTTTGTTGCTGAAGAAATCGGATCTGTGTCATTATTATCTCCGACGTAAACAAAGTTTTGTTTTATTTTGTTGCTTGTTTTGCATGCGCATCCATGAAAAAACAATTCCCTGCATTTACAAGATTCAACCACACACTTATTTTTTTCCACATGATTTTTGGCATGATCTCAGTAAAAGAGACGTTTCGGTTGCTGAGATATGGAAAATATTTAGCCGATAATCAGTAGTGGACGAAATATTCTAGCGGAGTTAAGTTCTTAAATTTACTACGAGCTCGAAAAAGATAAACGTAGTGCGCCGATTTCGCAAAAAGAATATCATCGGAACTCTGAATGTCAAACTTTTTTTTGTTTGCTTATTCGGAAGTATGAACATTAGGCTACTGTGATTAAAAACAAGGGCATTTGCTTTAAAAAGTACCGCTCTGAGTAAAACAGGTTGATCGCAAGATTTACCGCGCCATTAAGGTGATTATACAATAAAGCCAGAAATCGGCCATTTTGTAAACCACGTGCTTTTTTAATATTTTTTTCAAGAGCACGAGGCGAAAGAACCATAACGCGTATGGGGCTGAAATAATGGTAGATCGTTTGCTTAGTTATGGGGCTGTCCACAAACCACGTAGACCGAAATTTCACTTTTTCAAACCCCCCCGTCCCCCCTAGTAGACTTTCGTAGACTTTTTCAAAACCCCTCCCTCCCCCCAATGATGTCTACGTAGACTTTACCAAATTTTACAAAACATCATATGTGATTGAAAAATATGGAAATCAACCACGTTTTAAGCAATTCAGCTATTCAATTCCATTTCCATGTAAACATTACAACAAAATTCGAATTTTAAACTTAACAAAATAACACTGAACAAAATCCAACAAAACAAAAATCATATTGAAACGAAATCAAATTTAATCCTCTGTCCATAACTCCTGAAATCAAATCTCAAAGCCAATTAATTTAATTACTGTTGAATTCAATTCCTCCTACTAGAGGTGTGCACTACCATCGCCGACATTTTTGCATCGGCGCGCCACTGATAAAATCTGTCACGCATCTGACCTATAATTCTCAATGCCGGTTCAAAATTATCGTAAATTCGTAATCGTAATCGTAAATTTTCAGAATTTAGAAAAATTTCGAGTTGAAATTTTGAGAATGTCAAGTCTACATTCCAATAAGTTTTGAGTGGAAATTTCGTAAAATTTCCCAATTCATAACCTTGAAATATTCCAAAGAACTCTCCGTGATAATTACGATGCTTTTCTTGAAAATTCCATGTAATATCCCGCTGAATAACCATCTGTTGAAATCCCAAGATTTTTCTTCTAAATTCCAAAAGTTTCCCCGTTAAATAACCCGAGTTACTTTCCGTGAAAATTTTGAATTATTTCCCGAGGTAATTTTTAGTTTAAACGGAAATTCCGAAATATTACCCATGGAAATATTTCATGGTTTCCTATGATATTTTTTAATTTCTCTTGCAAATTTGGAGCAATTTCTTGAGGAAATTTAAATAAATTTTATGGGCATTCCAAAACATATTTTCTAAATAATTTTCGGTGGAAATTATGGAGAATTTTCAGTTAAACTTTTTGTGAACTTCTCAAAAAAAAAATCGAATCAATTTTCATGAAAATTAGAAAGGCTTTTTACAAAAAAAGCATTTTTTTGTGGAAACTTAAACTGTCTTTGGTGGGAAATTCAAATAATTTCTCGTGGAAGTTTTCAACAATTTATTTAGAAATTCTTAAAATTTTCCATCGATAATTCCAAAGAATTTGCATTAGAACTGCCGAAAAAAATTACGAAGGAGAATTTTCCACGGGCATTTCGAATAATTTTGCTTATATTTGCAAAGAATTCCTCGCAAAAATTCCAAAGAATTTCCGAAATTATACAAAAAAAGGCGGGGAATTCCCAGAAAATCTCCAGTGAATATTCTGAAGGGTTTCTCGCGGAAAAAATCTTTTGGGCATTTTAAAGACTTTTTCTTGGATATTCCAAAATGCTTACTTTGTAAATTAAAAAAATCCCGTTGAAGTACGAAATAATTTCCATAGTTTGCAAAGAAGTTCCTACCGAAAATCAAACGAAATTCTAGTAGAATCTGCAGTAAAATCCAAGTGAAGATTTTGAAAAAAAAATCGAATGTTTTTATAGAATACTTTGGAGCATGATAGTTTTAAGCCGTAGCTAAGACTTTTACTTTAGTGAAATTCATTAAATTTTCAAGGAGAAATGCAAGATCGATGACCGGAACATCCTAAAAGATCATATAAGTGAACTTCGCACGAAGCTGCTGTATAAATCGCTTTTAAAAACATAAAATCAAAAGTCTACGTAGACTTTTGGTATACCCCCCCCTCCCCCTTTGTAGACTATCGTCGACTTTTTCGAAACCCTCCCCCTAAAGAGTCTACGTGGTTTATGGACAGCCCTATGCTGAACAATCATAATTTGAGTTCCGGCACTGTACAAAAACTATTACGCCTGATTTGGGCTTATGGAAATGTATGTAAATAAACGTGAGGTGAATTTGAAATTCACCACGGGCTTCATTCTATAATCACCTTAACAAACTAATACGCCATTGGTACGAATCAAAGTGTAATTACAGTCGACTCTCTATATTTGTTCTATATTTCGATATTTCTCCCTATGTCGATGGTTTTCTCGGTCCCTTCGTTCTCCATACATTTGGGCTTTCTACGTCTCGTCTCTAAGTCTACATCTCTACCTCCCTATCTCCACATCTCTCTATGTCGATATATTCGAATTTCTAGGCTACTAGACTATCTTTGAACAATAACAAACACATTGAAAACAAGGGATGACATTTGTTTTGTTGATTTTCATAGCATTTTTTTATCTAGTATTCATTTGAATTTTCCTTCCATTCCTCGATCTCTCCTTATCTCGATGATCCCTTAAATATCGAGATGTGGAGAGGCGACTGTATTAATTACATTTCAGGGATACTGAAAGTAATTCCATGATTTTGAAATTCATTAGTGTCTGATGGATTTTTTATCTACATATATGAAAATGAGCATGACGATAGTTTGCAGTCGCCATCGAGCAAGTCAGTACAGTGCGTGTTTTAGTGGTCGCGAAAATGGAAAAAATATCTATTTGGTGTTCGGAGGCTCATGCCTCCTTAGCCGTGCGGTAAGACGCGCGGCTACAAAGCAAGACCATGTTGAAGGTGGCTGGGTTCGATTCCCGGTCCGGTCTAGGCAATTTTCGGGTTGGAATTTTTATCGACTTCCCTGGGCATAAAAGTAGCATCGTGTTAGCCTCAGTCATGGTATACGAATGCAAAAATGGTAACTTTACTTAGAAACCTCGCAGGTAATAACTGTGGAAGGGCTAAAAGAACACTGCTGCGAGGCGGCTCTGTCCCAGTGTGGGGATGTAATACCAATAAGAAGAAGAAGAAGAAGGCTCATGCGCTTTTCACTTGTATTGCGCTTTGCTCTGGTCGAGACAGCTGCGATCTTCAATAGTTTGCAGTAGCTATCGGGCATGTAGGTATATAAAAATGAGCATGCATTTCCCATTTCACCGATGTGCAAGATTTTCTTGCGAACCGATTCACGTTGGGATCCTCAGTGTTTATATCAACGAAGAATTGGTAAATTTTACGAATAAAGATTAAAAGTGGTCAATATGTGACGTTTTTATGAGTTCACAGGAAAGCCGTTAAGCGAAAGATGGAATCGATCTAATTTGCGACGAAGTAATCTACTAAACAGTAACAAAAAAAAACAACTAGGGCAGGTTCACGGTTAGATGACTTTACCCATTAATGGGTACTATGTTATTGTTGATATTATTCCCACCGTGAAAAATTCACCCATTTTCTTGAAAAAGTGCCACTACCCATTTTAATGAGTAGTGGCGCTTTTTAAAGAAAATGGGTGAATTTTCACGGAATAATATCAACAATAACATAGTACCCATTAATGGGTAAAGTCATCTAACAGTGTTCGTCTACTCGTTTATAAAATTGTGGTGAATATGCTGAGGAAGAGTTTTTGACTGTATAAGGATTTCTATTTCTAGATTCTCGGAATTGTATATGGGGTTTAGGTTTTAAAAGATCTCAAACTTTATAGGCGGACCACCAAAATCCCTCAAATGATGCCAAGATTTGAGTACCATTTGCTTACGAGTCTAATGTCTATCAGTAAGGTATCAAGAGAGATATATCTTGTGTGGCAAGATCAAACTCACCAACTCCGGATTGGCAATCCTACGCCTTTGTTCGCAAGGCTAATTGGTCGGGGTTCAGCCAAAACTCACCAAGCGCCAACGAAAAATAACCGATTTTTCTGCTCAAACTTTCGTTTAGCATATGTAATTGATCGTAAATCGTATCGAATATCCCTGAATCCCATAACTGAGGATATTCTACTCCAAATGTACGTTTAAAGTGATATGAAACTATTTCCGTTGTCCTTTGACGAACAAAATATCACAAGTCAGTCAAAAAGCCGCTTGGTGCGGTTTGGCTGAACCCCGACCAATTGGAGACCGATCATTTTTTCAGTAGAAGTGAATAACGTTTGGTAAACAGAACGCACTAAGAATTATAATGGAACAAGATTTTTTGATAGATAGATCTTTACTACTTACGCAAGCCAACAGTTCCAGTGGTTACAAATTACAAACCTGTAAAGAAAAGAAAATAAAAATTATTATAAATTTAATGTCAAACACCAAATTAAAAAATATATTTCACTGAATTAGCAACATGTATCTATCTATGTAGAATAATCACATACCCCGTGTCGTTCTTCAATTTTTTTAACGCAACAACAAGTCGTATACAATATCAACGGAAGCATTTTTAGTAAAATTCTGTACCATTCAAAACAAATATTAGCGTTGATGATTCGATGAAATCGAATTCACCAACAACATCCCTATCGTGCACGACGAAAATAACTTGAAAGATTTCATCTTCCTAGCCAGTGAGAATGACAAAACAGCTGTCCGCCCTCCACTAGTTTGCCCATGTACGGCAGGGAGCTGGAAGTATATCGCATTAAGTGCACGGGATAGCAAACTGTGTACGCTTCCAAGGATGGGTTACTGCTCCACTTCAACCCCTTTTCGCTTCCTATCCAGAAACGTACCGGGTTCAAGTGATCCAGTCGGAGAAACACATTTCAATAATGTTACTTCGACACCACCATCAGGGCTCGTTTGGCCCCCGCTCCTTGTCGATTGGATTGAGCTTTGCCGTTTCTTGCCGCGTCAGAAATAAGGTGAAGATAATGCAGCCGGGGGGAGAGAATATCGACACATACTGCGACGATAAAGGGAAATAAATGGTGCTCACCATATGGATGCCGATGAGATCAGCGCAGGGACGAGTGTCATCCCACTTTGGCAGTGCTCGGGAAGAAAACTAGTGAAAGTGAACCCAATATCATTTATGCTAAATTTAGCAAACAACCATTCTGTTTGCCGTTCGTTTATAATAGTTTGCTTGAGAGCAATTTGAGGCACAATCTGCCAAAGTTTTCCGGGCGTAATTATAACATTGAACGATACCAACAAGGCTTATTATTCAGTTACGTGTAATAACGCTGGTTAATTTCGGCAACAGCAGCAGAAGGAGCAGCAGCAGCAGTAGCAGCGGTGCTAAAGTGTCCTTGTTCGGAGTCAAAACTTGGAAAATTGCTTCACCATCGTTTGTGAGTTTTCCTTTTTTCGACTGACGACGACGACGATGACGGCGTCGACGTTCAAGAAGGAATCAAAAGATAAACTTTTTCGTTGAATGAGTTCTGTTTCTTTTCTTTTTTTTTTTCGTCGGGGGGGAATCCTTACAAAGCGCACGACAAAAGATTCCACGAAACTCTTTCATGCGTGTAACTGAAGGGTGACAATATAAAGGTCATGTGAGAATGAGGTTAAATATGTACGTGCTCAGGCTTGATAATTTGTGGTAGGTGGAGGAATTGCATTCATTTTTTATGTGAAACAATGTGTAGCTTGGGGGATTCGAAGTGTAGTGTTGGAATCTGTGAAAAATGCTTCTAGGTGTGCACGAAGAAAATCAAAGATATGTAAATTTAGTTCAACTTGCTGTCCATCCGTCGTAATGATCAAACTACTCGTGTACAAATCGTACAGAAAACCAACAGAAGGAAATCCGTTAAAAAGTATGAAAATTGAGTATTGGACGATTCTTGGGAAATAATCACCCGACGATTTCGCGGGTTCTCCTGTTAGTTAGGCCATTCAAGGAAACTTGGACGACCCACTGCAGTGAAGTGCAGGCAGCGTCAGAAGAAGATAACTGACCTCGTGAAGGCCACGAATGTGTTGAGTCCGATCAATCGTCAGCCGCTTCTTATAATCTTTGATACGGCGAAGAAAGCAGATGTTTTTAATAATTATTTTTTTAAATAACAATACTGTCAACTCTCCGAGTCGATATTGAAGGAACCCTCGATTCATGGAAATATCGAGATATGGAATAGAAAATCTTTGGAAGGCTCATTGGAGGGACCATCGTAATTTAGAAAATATTTTCTTTTTTTTACTCCTTTCTTTATTTGGTAGGCACTCTGTGTTTCTAAACCGCTACTGTGCCGAGATATACTGTGGTATTTTTCTGTACAGAATCCACACAGAACCTATTTTTAGATTTCCATTACCATTATTGTTGTCGTTGCCAGTCCATCTAATCGTTAGTCCATTGTGTCCGTTTGTCCATGTTGTGTATCCAACGATCGTTGCATTTGGGGCTGGGAATCGAACCCATGACCATCCGCTTGTAAAGCGAACGTGTAGCCAACTACGCCACGGGACCCCCCATCCAAAAGTATTTACTAATATGGCATATTTTGCTTTCATGGGTCGCAAAATTCGCAATTTTCAGAGGAATATCTGAAGAATTTTCAAAGGACATAAAATCATAAAATCATAAAATCATAAAATCATAAAATCATAAAATCATAAAATCATAAAATCATAAAATCATAAAATCATAAAATCATAAAATCATAAAATCATAAAATCATAAAATCATAAAATCATAAAATCATAAAATCATAAAATCAAAAAATCATAAAATCATAAAATCATAAAATCATAAAATCATAAAATCATAAAATCATAAAATCATAAAATCATAAAATCATAAAATCATAAAATCATAAAATCATAAAATCATAAAATCATAAAATCATAAAATCATAAAATCATAAAATCATAAAATCATAAAATCATAAAATCATAAAATCATAAAATCATAAAATCATAAAAAAAATCTTAAAATCTTTAAATCTTTAAATCATAAAATCATCAAATCATCAAATCATCAAATCATCAAATCATCAAATCATAAAATCATCAAATCATCAAATCCTTAAAATCATAAAATCATAAAATCCTTAAAATCATAAAATCATAAAATCATAAAAATCATAAAATCATAAAATCATAAAATCATAAAATCATAAAATCATAAAATCATAAAATCATAAAATCATAAAATCATAAAATCATAAAATCATAAAATCATAAAATCATAAAATCATAAAATCATAAAATCATAAAATCATAAAATCATAAAATCATAAAATCATAAAATCATAAAATCATAAAATCATAAAATCATAAAATCATAAAATCATAAAATCATTAAATCATAAAATCATAAAATCATAAAATCATAAAATCATAAAATCATAAAATCATAAAATCATAAAATCATAAAATCATCAAATCATCAAATCATCAAATCATCCAATCATAAAATCATAAAATCGAATATACAGTATTGACCCGATTTTGTCACTCCCCGATTTTGTCTACCCCCGATTTTATCACGTTTTCGACCCGATTTTGTCACGTCCCGATTTTGTCACGTTTTCGACCCGATTTTGTCACCCCAAAATTTTTTGAAAATTTTAGTCTTCTTTTTATTTTCTTAAATAATACTGCAAACAACGTTGATTTCCATGAAATAACTTTCACCGCTAGTAGTTCATTATGAATGACTTCTGAGTACCTGGGAAGGATTCTATAAGCATTTTCGACAAGAAAAAACTGGTACCGTTCACGCATTTTGCCTTTCCAATGCATAAAATGATTCATATTTGTGAAATGGAATGAAAAATTTAAAATATTTTTTTTACCGATTTTGTCACATACCCTGTTTTATCACCCCAAAATTCCCCAGGGGGGTGATAAAATCGGGATATTACTGTACCAGCAAAAAATACAGATATCACAGTTAAACAGTCATCTCCATAAGCTTTTCAAGGATATTCCAAAGAATCTCCCAATGAATAACCAAAAAACTCGGTAAGATTCAAAAAGTTTCCAAAGTAAATTCCAAAGAATTTTTGATGAATTTCCAAATGGATTTGTTAAAGAATTTCCAATTTTCTTTTTCCCGAGAAAATTCCTGGATACAAATTTTTCAAGGTTATTAAAAATAATTTTGCGAGGAAATTTCAAAGATCCTCGCGAAAAAAAAATCCAAAGACTGTCCCGAAGATTTTTAAAGATGTTCTCGAGGAAACTATGCAGAATTTTGCAAGAAGTTCTCAACAGTTTCCCTTGAAAACTTTTAAAAAACTCCAGAGATATTAGAAAAAAAATCGCGAGGTAATTCTCAAGAACTTTCCAAGTATTAACTTGAAAAAAACTTGAGTAAATTTCGAAGAATTTTGCAAGGAATTTACTCAAGAAATATTTTAAGGAATTTTCAAAGATTTCCCAGATGAGTTTCCAAAGATTTTACTGAGAAAATATTACTCTTGAAAATTTCCCGTAAAATTGCAGACAGAATAAAAAAAAAAATAATAAAAAACCAAAATAAATCATGCTAAAAAATCTATGGAATCAATTGCCAAAAAATATATCCTCGGCGGAAAATGAGAATGAGGAGTGAGAAGTAACAAGTGGGAAGTAAGAAGTTATGAATGAGAAGTGAGATGTGAGGCGGCTTACATATAACTTTTCTTTTCTTAATTATAATGAGAAGTGAACAATGAGCAATGAGAAGTGGAATGTGTCACTCCTTATTTCTCACTTTTCACAGTGAGGAATAAGAAAACAGGAGTGAGAAGTGAGACGGTTCTAAGCTTTTATCTTTTCTCTTATCATCTTTAATTTCTTATTTTTTCCTCCATCGTAAACCGAAATTTTCATATAAGCAGAGAGACACGAGAAGTATGATGCACGATAAAATGACCATCACCGCTAGATGGGTTTATCAGGGCTTTGTTTATCACTTCTCAATTATAATTAATCACTTAACAATTTTCTCATTCACTTTTGTTTGATTAAACTACATTTTCGGCCTTGTGACCCATTTGGCAAACAATATTTACAGTCGTATGATCAGTTCGACTAAATGCAATTTCTGTTCTTATTTGGCCAAACGACATTTTCAACCAGTTGACTCGTGCCGCAAACTGACATTTTCAGCTGAATGGCCTCTACTAATCAACCTTTTTGGCTAAGTGCATTTTTGGCCGAATAACTTCTTTGACCAAACGATGTTTTTTTCTAAAAGATGAGTTTGGCCGACCGACATTTCGACTATGAGTCAATTTCGGCCAAATATCTCTCGACAAGATGGATTTCGGCATAATTGATTTTTTTTGGCTAAATGACATATTCGGCCAAACAACACCAACAACTAAGCATCGCTTATTGATTATAAATAGCTCCAACATCTTATCTCGGAGATATATTTTGAGCACATCTGTGAAAATTTTGTTTTTTTGCCCTTCAGGATAAGTTTACCGGAATAAAATACTAATTTCACAATCCTTTTTAAGGACACCCCACTTGATACGGATGTTTTGTTTTTTATGTTTGCATGTATGCTGTTAAAAATTACAGTTGTGTGTTGCTTCCGAATTGAATGGGATGCCCTTGAAAACGCGAGTAAAGTTAGTATCGGATTCCGGGAGGCTTGTCCTTAATGATGAAGATGCTAAATCTGGACCGAAACGTCGGAATAAGAACATTGTAGTTCGTTTGAGTGAATAATGAGATTGCTATGCCAAGAACACAACACGTAATGATATTTTGAAGATTTAGTCGATAGAGGTGAGCCAGCCTAGGGCTGCAAGCCTCTTTAATAAAGAAATAAAAAAAAAAAGATTTAGTCAGATCTCTTAAATTTGCATTGATTTTTTATTTTATTTTTTCCCTGAGAGGAGTTATCAACTTTGATAACTTGCCAACGAAAGTTTATTTCTTCTTAAGCAGCAGTGTTGCCCTACACTAATGTTTGTCTGTTCATATCATGAAGTGTTCATATCAATGATCATGAAATGTTAGCTCTGATATTATATTGAGCCACGTATATTACTGCTAGGTTAAGAAAAGCTTCTAGTCATAGACCATTCTTAACCCAGTCGTATTCATCTGATTAAGCAAAATAAGTGAAACTAATTTAAAAAACACAATTCCTTATACATGGACATATTTCCTTATTTTATTCTCTCGAATAAATCAATCAAGAAACCAATCCCATCTTCTCAAATTTAGAATGGAAAATTAAATAAAAAACAAGCATTTTAGGCAAATTTTACATCCGTTCGCTGGAATATCCGCGATCCTTGGTGGGTCGTTTCGTTCGGTATAAACCCAAAACACTCTCAGCTGATTGGCAACAATAACCATTTTCCGGGCTGGCAAAGTACGACAACGCCAATATTTCGCTCTTCCACGCGGGAAGCTTCAGCAACGAGCTGACGCGCCTCACAATTGGCGAAAGCAATAACGCCAGCCGGTAGAAGAATTTAAAACAGCAATTTCGCTTTTTTATCTGTTGGAAATGAGCCCAAAGTGGCTGTTCTGCGTTCTGCCTTAGCGGTTCTTCGCGGCTTTTCATGGAATTGCTGTTGCAAATTGGTACGCTTTCGCATTTTTTCGGGTTTAATTAATTCTTGCAAGGGGCCTTTTTGGCCCAGCGTTAAAATGCGTGGCTGCCTGGGTTCGACTCGTGGAATTCGACCTTTCGTGGTGCATTGCCAGCATCGCGGGGGTAGCCACATGATTTGGGGATGAATGATTGGTAGCTTTGGTTAGGAACCTCGCAGATGATGACTGTCGGAGCTATGAAGCGGCAATGTCCAGCTGGGAGATGGTATGTCAATACTTGTTAGAGATCCTTTAGTTCATTTAGCTTACAATGACTTTAAAAAGACAGTTTTACTTAAGTTTCTATAAATGTACAAATAACTGTTGAAATCGTACATTCTCTTTTTTGATTATTTGATTCGATTATTGGAACAATTCGAAGATACAATTATTCTATTTCCATTCGCTACCAATCGTTGAACCCATCAATTGTCGCAAACATCTCTGCTCCCTTATTTCTACACCACCCTCGCAGCACACTGCCGTGCCTACGAACACAATTAAAAATTACCTAAACAAACCCAATTACCAGTCCTTCGACCACCAACCGAGCCCCGTCCCGTGGCCCTGCTTTCCCTGTTATCTAATGGGTGTCGCGTGCTGAGCCCATTAAGGGACACGCCGGAAACAAAGAACTTTTCACACACGTACGGATGGTTGCGTAAAAGTCACAACCTAAAACCCGGTGACAAAGTCAGTTTTCGCTCACTGTCCCGGCAAAAGAAACGAATTTTGGGTCTACATGCGCCTGTTGGTGTGCGAGTCAGTAAGTGCGGGCTAACTCCGAAAATGGGAACGGATCGCACGTAAACGACGACTACGACGACGACGATGAGGACGGTTACCACAAAGGAATAGTGTGTTAATGGAACAAGGCTTCAACAACGGTAGAATATCTATTCCATTCCGGTTCTGGCAGGGATCCTGCGGAGAAAGGGGTGCGCTAGTGTGCAAGGAGAAAGAGGCCTAAAACGATATTAAAAATACTCAAGGGAATGACACGCTCTCTGTTCTTTGGCCGTTGGACCTGGTAGCAGCAGCAGCAGTCAGCACATTTCCTAGCTGAGGAAACCCAAACCAACCTAGGGAGGAGTCATATTTCTTCGTTGCTCTGTCAAATGTCCCCTGCGCTGATACCCCTGGTGGCACTCACTCACACCGGTCTCGGATAGGAAGAGAAAGGTGTTTGCCCTACCTTTGTTCTACCACCACGAACGTACCGATGTCGAAGCTATTTTCGGAGGAAAGGTTTGGAGCGGAACGAAGCGTATTTAATGTCCTTGCTATAAATCAATTTGACAACAGTTAGGAAAAGTCACTAGCGAGTAGTTTAACCTCTTGTGGGAACACTTACAAGTTTTGACATAAACCTCTCGCTTCGTCCCTCCTGCTCCTCTGCGGGAGATAGTGCTACGGCGGCGGGGAGATGTGTTGTCTCAGCAAAAGTCACTCGATTGAATCAGGAAGCACAAACTGCTTAATTAAAGTTTGCGAACGTGAGAATACGGCACACATTATTTCGATCCAGCAATTACACCATGTCTCTGGAGTCTGGAGCGACGCCCTCTCTGCACCAATATGCCGTTCCTCAGTGGATGGATTCAAAATTTGCAAATTCCCGGCGTATTCCGTTACATAATTTATACAGCCGCACTACTTTAAATAAAACAACCTTGACACGTTCCTTGACACCGTGCGCCGTCGCCTTCTTGGAAGGATGTAAACCCCCGGATGGGCTCCCAGCAGCCCCCAGCCAGGGCACGCGTTCAATGCCGTGGAAAATAACGACTTAATTGCGTTGCGGTTTCTGGCGGTGCGGTGGTGGCGCGTCGTTCATTGTTTTTACTGGAAGCGAAGTGCTTCTGTATTGCGCGCGTACTGCTTCTGGGAAGCGTCTTCTCCCAAGACAACCAACGAACGAGGAAGAAGACAACGTCAGTCTCCTCCGATGATGGTTCCGGTCTATCCCCCTGCTGGAGTGAATGGGCTCACAAAAGCGTCATCCGGTGTAAAAACTTAGCAATTCGGTGAAAGGTGCGAAAATGGGTCTTTAAAATGTTTTCCGGGGAAAGAGGTGCGCACGATTTGGAGGGTGTGGGGATAGCAACCGCTGTCTTTTACGAGATAATGTTGCATCATTTATGGTAATATATGCAGGCCCGGGAGACAAGGTAACTGCCACGAGAATATAAATATTGATGTCTACTGGGTGAAGACTAGTGCTTTAAATTTGGTTAAGGTCGATTGAATTTTGAAATGAGAAGTTGAACGGAAAGTCGCATTATGGTTTGTTCCTAAACAATAAACACTAATTATGTAGGATTAATGCGATTCTCTAGAAGCGTAATTCATTCAAAACCAGGGCTCATTCCAATCAGTTTTTACATTACTCAAGCATGGGAATCCAATTTGAAAGAATTCCATCCACATCCACATTCCTAATATTTGTTGCGAACCACATGGAGAATATTGCTCAGTCAGTTGTAGTAGATGCAGATGCTGTAATACCGGAGAAGGTAGATCAAACCTGAAAAGTGTATGAGTAGGTGGTCGAAGTTGTGTCTTGCAGAGACTTCAAAGATCCAGATATTTGGTTTCAGAAGCGAAGAATGAGAACTCCGACGACAAACTTGACATCGAAACACCAGTCAACAAGTTACCAGTTGTAGGTCGTTGGCCCGCTCATTTCGCAGAAGATCACTTTTCTATCATACGTCCAAACATGCACAGAAGGAACGTAGGACAACGCGTAAGAATCTTCGAAATACGTATTAAGGCAGTGGTTAGGAATGGCTGTATTCCCTACAATAAATAACGGTGTAAACGATCGTCACTTTGCATTGTTCTGGAGGCAGAATACTTCATGCTTAGCATAATTTGTTATTAAATTAAAAAGTATTTTGCATATTATTTTTGGTATTTTACCTCTTATTCATACCTACTTATCGAAATTGCCGCTCCTTCTCGGATATGCTAGCAGATAGATCCATAGATTTGCCGAAAAGCCATAAGATTGGCTACTCCGGCGTTCAACTCGTCCACCCAGCTCTGCGAGTTCGCGAACGAAGAAATAGGAAGGGGTGCTAGGACAAAAGTCATTTGGCTGAATATATCATTTGACCTAACAAACCATAAGGCATAGCCCCATCTGGTCGAAACTCATTTGGTTGAAAATGTCATTTGGCTGAAAATGTCATTCTGGTAAAAATGCCATTTGGCCGAAACTGCATTTGACTGAAAAGCCATTTGGCGGAAAAAGTCGTTTGACCGAATATGTCACTTGGCCGAGAATGTCTTTTGGCTGAATGTTCGTTTGGTAGAAAAGACCATTTGGGCAAAAATATCGTTAAGTCGGTCATTTGGCCGAAAAAAAAGTTTAGTTAAAAATTCCTTGACTATTGCTTTCGACTGTGCTCGATATTTTTCGGCTCTTTCAGTCTTCATGATCAGCTACAACGGGTTCATTAAACCTTCTTCAGGGATTTAAAAAAAATTGATTTTTTTACGATAAAGTAAATGGACCAGTCTTAAAGGTATATTTGTGCTGTTTGACTTACAGACGCTGCGTTTTGTTGTACTTATGTGTGTCATGTCGTAGAGCAGCGGCTCTCAACCTTTTTCTTGGGAGGTACCCCTTCGAACTTTTTCATTAATTGAAGTACCCCCTATGTTTTGCCGTAAATGAAAAAAAGCGTAACTCATAACATATACGAAAAATTGACCTGAAACCTAACGGGGTTCATGGCTCTCCAAAAAGTTGGCAGAAATTTTCATTACACCGTAAGTTTATAGATCAAGCTTCCTGCAGGACTTTCGTAACCATTGGACCTTTTTGGAGGTGGCTTCCGAGCCTATTGAAAGAAGACTCTTAAATGGCGGCTTTTAAGCTACTTAAAAGAAGGCGTCTGAGCATCTTGATAGATCGCTTAAAAGCCTCGTGTTAGAAGAATTCCGAACCAATTGAAGGGCTGCTTCGGAGCCTCTTGAAAGGAGGCTTTCGAATCACTTGAGCCGCTTGAAATGAGGCTTTGAGCTTCTTGAAAAGAGCCATCCAAGCTTCTTTAAAGAAGGCTTCCGAGCCTCTTGGAAGAATGTTTCCGAGCCTCTTAAAAGGAGGTCTTGGAGCCTTTTGAAAGTAGGCTTACAGGCGTTTTGTAACGAGGCCTCCGCGCCACTTGAAAGGAGCCTTTCGGACCTTTTGGAAGGAGCCTTCCGGGCCTCTTGAAAGGAGACTTTCTAGCCTTTTGAAACGTGGCTTCCGGGCCTCTTGAAAGGAGGTTTCTGGGCCTCTTGGAAGAAGGCTTCCGGGCCTCTTGCAAGGAGCCTTTCGGACCTATTGGGAGCTGGGTTTCGTGCCTTTAGGGATGAAGCTTCCGAGCCTCTTGAAAGGAGACCTGCGGACCTTTTAAAACGTTGCTTCCACGCCCCTTAGTAGGGGCCTTTCGGACCTCTTGAAAGGAGGGTTTCGGGCCTCTTGAAAGAAGGTTCCCAGGCCTCTTGAAAAGAGGCTTCCGGGCCTCTTGAAAGGAAGCTTCCGGGCCTCTTGAAAGGAGGCTACCGGGCCTCTTGATAGGAGGCTTTTGAGCCTCTTGGGATGTGGCTTCCGAGCCTCTTGGAAGGAGCCTTTCGGAACTCTTGGGAGGAGGGTTTCAGGCCTCTTGGAAGAAGGCTTCCTTGCCACTTGAAAAGAGCCTTTCGGACCTCTTGAAAGGAAGCTTCCGGACCTGTTGAAAGGAGGCTTCCGGGCCTTTTGAAAATAGGCTTCCAAGCCCCTTAAAAGGAGGGTTCTGAGCCTCTAAAAAGAAAGATTCCGAGCCTCTTGAAAGGAGGCTTTCGAGCTTCTTGAAAGGAAGCTTCCTAAACTCTTGAAAGTAGGCTTTCGAATCTTTTGAAAGGGCCTCTTGAAAGAGACATCTCCGAGCCTCTTGAAAGCTGGCTTCTGAGCTGCTTGGAAAGAGGTTTCGAGAAGCATAGAAGGATGCTTCCAATCCTCTTGCAAAGAAGCAACTGAGCTTTTCGAAAAAAAAACTTCATGTCTCTCAAATTGTGGTTTCCGGACCTTTAGACTCAAGATTTTAGTTCGGAAGCATATTTTTAACATAGTATTCAACATTTTGTTTCAATCTCTTGAAATTTTGAAAACATGTTCATTCGACGTTTTGTGCTTTTGATCTGTTGTCTACAATCCTTCATACACTGAGCGAGTTGTGGAGGGCAGGATTCAATAGGCTTTGATTTACTTATGCATATTATGTACAAGACAATGTTTTGAAATTGAAAACATTACACTTTGTCAGTTAATTTAGATTGGAATTGTAATGCATCCGCCATTACGCATTTTTGTCCGAGGTACCCCCTAAGGCCAGCGAAGGTACCCCCAGGGGTACATGTACCCCAGGTTGAGAACCGCTGTCGTAGAGATATTTCAATAGAACAGAGTGGAGTGCACCAAAATCGAAACACATGCAGTAATTGATAACAATGTTCAAATCAAACACACAATTTTAATCTCGGAAAAAATAGCCGTAGTTGGACCAAGTGAGACGCCATTATTAAAACTCTAAGATAGCAATATGTCGGACCGTCGTCAGTTGAAAATGCCGTTTGGTGAAAGGGTCATTTGGCCGAATAGGTCAATTGGCCAAAATTACAGTCACCATTTTTACCATAGATAGCCCCTTCGATATTTTCGCCCAAATTACCTGTTCCAGGGCTGGTAGCGATGAATGCCATTCAAAATAGTGACTTAGTGACCATCGATGACTAAAATAGTGATCAAATAGTGACTTTCAGTTGCAGAAAGTGAAAAAACCCTAAGTACACTGACCCCACTCGGATATCAGTCCCATACTTTTTTTCCGCATACACTTTGAAGTTTCAAATAGCATCTTCCATATAAAACTTCAAAAAAATCTAATAAATTGAAACATCAACGGATGTTGTTCATTATTCGATAGATTACCGTGAATCGATTCAGTTTGATTGAAATTGTTTAGATCCGTGCAATCAGGTCATGTAAAATCATGGAAGTGCGGAAGTACATAAAAAATTAACACAATTCCTTGGGTTAACTCAAAAGTGATAAAATTCGAATATTATGCGAGTGGGGGCACAGCACAGTAAAATTGAACCAAACGAACACCCGCGTTAGTAAAAATGAGCGGCGCCGTGTCACTTTCTGATTTTTTTTTTGATTTGCAAAATCTGTTTTTTAGAAACACTCAAAACGCTATCTAGCCTGGCCTGTGCTAGAATTACTTCTGAAAACAATCATAAACGACTTTAAAGTACTTTCCATGTGCAAAAATAGTGACTCTAGTGACCATTTTCCGAAAATAGTGACTTTAGTGACTTTTGGATGCAAATAGCGACTTTTTAGTGACTAGACTTGAAATAGTGACCAAGTCACTAAAAGGTGACTCGCTACCATGCCTGCTGTTTGGCCAAACGATATTTTAGACTGTGTGACTCGTTTGACCAAATGACATTGTCGGCCATATGGCCTGCTATGCTGCTATGCCAAACGACATATTCAGCCGTATAACAATTTCGAACAAATGGCCCTTTCTGCCTAACGTTAATGTCGGCCTAATGGCATTTTCGACCAAATGATGTTTCTTGTCAAATAACAATTTCGGCCAAACGGTTATTTTGACCAGAAGACTCTTACGGCCAAATCACCAGTTCAGCCGTATGTCCCTTAACCGTTTCGGTCAAACATTCAATTCGGCCTAATGGATTTCGCCTAAGTAGAACTCGGCCCAATGGTTGTCGGGCAAATGTGTTTAGACTAAACGATCCTTTAGTTATATCTGGGACTCCGCAACTTTTCCGGTCGACTGGGTGCAATGAATCTTAATGAAGGTGCCCAAAAAGGGTTACCTGACTGTATGCGATTACTGGCGAGGCATTATGTTGCTGTGTATCGTTCTCAAAGTTCTCTACAAAGTTTTCGTAGCCCGGATTCAGGAGAATATCGATGCGACTCTCCGGCGGCAGCCGTGTGGTCTATATTGCCACGCTCCGTATCCCGAGCAGCACATGTCAGGAAAATATGGTTGCAGCAAATTTATAAAGACTAAATCTGGTCACATATGAGTTGTAGTAACCCATGTGGAACACGCGTGCTACTAGGGATCATACTGGAGAAGGGCAACGAATTCTAAGAATCCCTTTACTTGGAATTCATCGAATACTTTCGACCATCTCAATCAGTTATGAGGGTGCGCCCTGAGACGCAAAGGGTTTCCTGAGAAAATCATCGGCTTCATTGAAGCACAATACGAGGCCTTCTTGTGTAGAGTGCTGCACAATGGGATCTTGTTCAACCCTATCCGGGTCGTAGACAAGGATGTATTCTATCACCGTTACTGTTCCTCATCTGTTCCAATCGACGAGATTCTGGTAGGTGGGAATGCCCGTGAACCAAACAGCGTTATGGTAACCATGGAGCAGTAAAATGACTTAGAATTGGCTGATGACGTTGCACTCGTCGCTCAACGGCGCTCTGATTTTCCAAAGTAAGCTCAACAACCTTGCCGAGTGCTCCTCTTCGGTAGGTTCAGGCATCAACGTCAACAAAACCAAATCGTTGGCTGTAAACACGGTGACCCCTTCCAGTTTCACAGTAGCCGGGCAATCAGTGGAGAATGTTGAAAGCTTCCAATATTTTGATAGCCAAATGGCGCCAGACGGCGGTACTCAGATCGACATAGGCGCACGGATCAAGAAAATAAGGGCTGTCTTTGCGAGTTTAAGAAATATCTGGAAAACAGGCAGATAAATGAACGCACCAAAATCTGAATTTTCATCTTTAACGTGAAATCTGTGCTGTTATACGCTAGCGAAACAAGGTGTGTTTCAGTAGAGAACACTCAACGGCTACAGGTGTTCATCAACAGATCCCTGCGGTATATAATTCACGCCTGATGGTCTCCACAACTGGATATCAAACAACGAGCTCCATCGTCGTTGTCTCCAGAGGCAACTCATAGTCAATCAAAGACGATGCACACCCATACTTTTATCTATGACGGCTACGAACTAACATTAATAGACATAAACCTTGGCGTGGTTAACCTTAACTAGTGATTTAGACGTTTAAGGTTCTAGAAGCTCGCTGTGTGTCTGGGATGGACGGAAGGCACAAACAGAGTAGAAAACCGCTCTCAAAACATCAACTTCCAGATTTTTCGAGTCAAAAATCCTGATGAAAGGTTCAATTCCATGTGGTCCATGCGGAAGAAAATCTATAAATTTGCAGGCGCTGCAAATGTCAGAGCTAGAGGAATAGTTGTAACATCTGGAAGGATCGCCAGAGGAATCCTGTAGTCAGACCACGTCTCCTTATCGGACTGGATTATGCAAGTTTGGGTAACGTAACGAAATGGCGCGATGGAAGGGCATAGCTGTAAAATCCCGCCAAGGTCTTTGACTTTTTTCTAACTGTGGGAGCCTTTTCAACTTTCTAGTGTCCAAGACCGCCTTTAGACGTGGTGATTTGAATATTTTTTGTTATTTTCAATTGATCAGATTTTGAAAAGTTTTTGATGTTGATCAAATATATAAAATTTAATGCATGTTTAAATGTGGCTTAAAGATAAATTTCAAAGCTCTACACATTCAAAAAATATATTAAAAGTTGAGTAATGTTTTGTTCCTCCTTGTTTTTGCTCGTATACCTTTGAAGAGTAAAATATATGTAGTTTAGTTTTTTTCCACAACTAACTTTATTCAATAGAAGGTTTTGGTAGTGAAAGTTACACTCTACAATATTTATACAACTCGTTACACGGAAAATTAAAAATTAACCCTAAAAATTTAAAAAGTGCAATAAGTCAGCATTGAATAGGAATTTTAAAACTCTAACTATGTTAAACTCTAACTGTAAAATTATTTGACTAATAAAAAACTTGAAAAACAAAATTCTACAAAATCAAAGTGTGAAATTGATAATTTCGTGAATTAAGAACTGTTAATGCCCGAACCGTGTTTAGATCGATTTTAGAAAGCAAAATATTGATTTTAAGCGAAAACAAAAATTTGGGTTGTAGAGGGTTAAATATCTTATGCCATTGATGGTTCACTACATATGACTGACGACACATTTCACGATTGCTTTGATTGCTACTAATGTGGCTGTCAGTTGTGGTTCGCATTAGGCCTACTTCGATGGTTTTGAAGCAATTGAATATTTGATCGGGGCTCTGCCAAATAGCACCGAGTGCCAATTTATCTTCCCAAACTTTCGTTTAGTTTAGCTTACCTTTTAGCTTTGACTGACTATACATATCTATGGTTGATATTCCGTGGTTGACCAGAATAAGTGAAATTGTAGTCAGTTAAGGAATATAAGTACAGTGAACTCTCTCTAACACGATATTCTGTAACTCTAAATCGAAATAATTTCCCAAAGTATTTTCAGTTCGCTAACTCGATATTGTCAGAATCAGTTTTCATGCACACTAGGGGAACTGTTCCGTTTTCCATTTCACTGAACATATGTTCATCTCATCGCGAAACAAAGAAATACGGCACCAATTTCGTCGCTTCTTTTTGCTAATATGCGTGCTCACTACAGAAAAAAATTACAAAAATAATAAACAAACCAAATACCTTTTCATTTCTTTGTTTTTCGTGAGACCAATAACGGATGATGAAGTCCAGGAGCAGTAACCCCATTTAAGATGTCTGGCCATTTGGCCGAATGCCGTTTGGCCAAAATGTAAAAAGAAACTTATATTGTGAGTAATGCGTAGTAGGAATTACATGAAGTGTGCAGCATGAGACATTTAAGCGACAAAATCGAAGTGAAAAGTGAGAAATGGAAATTGAGAAAATAAAGTAAAAAGTGAAAAGTAAATTGTGAAAAGTGAAAAGTGAGAAGTAAGAAGTATGAAGTAAGAATTGATAAGTAAGAAGTAAAAAGCGAGAAGTGAGAAGTGAAAAGTGGGAAGTGGAAGTGAAATTTGATAAGTGAAAAGTAAGAAGTCAGAAGTGAGAAGTAAGAAATAAGAAGTCCCTAGTACCATTTTGGTTTTTATGATGGTTTTTTCACACTCTTGTTCACGCGTTAAAACTGTAACGGTTCTTTGGACATTTCTTAGAAAGTTGCAACCGCGGCGGACTTGATATAAGAAATTGTCCGAAGTTTTTTTTCGCGAACAGAAAACACTTTGGTCAGTTTCTAATAACAAGTCCGCCGCGGGTGAAACTTTCTAAGAAGTGTCCGCAGAACCGTGTCTGAAGAACCGTGAAAGCATGAACATTTGTTCCTTCGAACCGGATGAGCATTCCCGGTAAAGATCTTCGGACAATCTGCGTTTTGGAGGACAAAAAGGAAAAGGACAATTCGCACCTGTGATGAATAATTACACTATTGTGACGGTGAATAGTGGACGACTAGTGAATAGTGACACCATTTTCGACACGATTTGCGCCATCACCGATACTTCTGCATTTTTGAGGAGCTGTTTTGGACGTACCGGGTAGTGGTGAGCGGCCATCGGACGAGGGATAGTTACTTGGGAAGCAGATCGAGGCCAGGACGGACATCCGAGTAACGGAACGAGCAAGAAAAGGGGAGTAGAGTGCATGTGTGGTGGCGTGTTTCCCAAGCATTGCTCCAAGTGCCAGTAAAGTGGAAAATGCCAGATCTCAGAACGCTGAGAAAAAAAGGAGCATCAGCTCCGGAAGTCGCTTGAAGGAATTCAGCATTTCGTCGCAAGTTATCGAGCGAGCAGAGATGTACGATAGGTCTGTGTATGTCTGGAGGCATTAGATAGGGTATATGGCCAGTCCGTCTAAATCCGTATGCAGATTGAGCTGCTTTTAGAAAACGCAGTCGAGAAGGGCGATGTCCAAGAAGAAGAATCGTTGACGGTGGCTAACGATAAAGCGAGTCAAGAGTTTGAAGACAGCTTTTATTCCCTGAAATGGTTGTAACAGACCTGTTGGCCTTCAAAACGGTGGGCTCAAGTGTATCGGCGTGTTACAAGTCAGCAGCCGGCATCCCAGTTTGCAAAGGTGAAACTCCCGGAGATAAAGCTGCCATCTTTTAATGCCAAGATTCGCAACTGGGTGCCATACCGTGACAGTTTCCGAAGCCTCATCCACGATAATCTCCTTCTTTCGGATGTCGATCGTTTCACCTAGCTCTGGTTTTCTTTGGCTGGCGACGCACTGCAGTAAGTGAGTTCCATTGACTTGTCTGTGGCCAATTATGCAGTAGTATGGAAATCGCTTGAGAGTCGCAACGAAAACAAGAAGCTAATTGTCAAGGCGCATCTCGATGCTTTCTTTGTGGTAGAGAGTCTTAAGAAGGAGAACTATGGAGGACTCAACCAACTAATAGTCGCTTTCAAGAAGAACCTGCAGATGCTTGAGAAAATCGGAGAGAAGCCGTTGGATTGGAGCACCATTCTGGCTTACAGGGTGTATACCAGATTGGACTTGGCGACTTTACGGCATTGGGAAACCCACCACAAAAGCAAGGAAGTGACGATGTACACAGACTGCATGGATTTCCTCAAGAGCCATTGTTCTGTATTGCAGCCTTCGGCGCCAGTTAATCCCATCAGTTCCAACCAGCAACTATCGTCACGTCCGGCAGTTTGCCTCCGATTTAACTGTTATTTAATTTTTATTGTAAACTAGCAGACCCGACGAACTTTGTTTCGCCTAAAATTGATTTATTCTCAGATTTATTCTTGAGCTATGTATGGGAGCCCCCCCTATCCTAAGGAGGGAGGGATCTCGAACTATCTTAGAACCTTCCCTGGCCCCAGAAACCTCTGCATACAAATTTTCAGTAGTTTTGGAGTCTGTAAGTTTCAGACAGACAGAAATTCTTTTTTATTATTGTTATGTAAATTACGGTCTTCAAGAGCGTCATAAAACTTGAAATGTTACTTGGGACGTGGGAAGTAAGAAGTGAGAAGTAAAAAGTAAGAAGTGAAAAGTGACAAATTTGAAGTGAGAATTGTGAAGTGAGATGTGAGAAATGAAAAGTGAGAAAATAAAAGTGAAAAGTAAATTGTAAAAAATAAAAATCAGAAAAAAGTGAAGTGAGAAGTAAGAATTGAGAAGTGAGAAATGAAAAGTGAGAGGTCAGAAGTTAGAAGTGAAGCTTAGCTTAGCTTAGACTGAGAAGTGAAAAGTTTGAGATGTGAAAGGTAAAAAATGATAATTGAAAAGTAAGAAGTAAGAAGCGAGAAGTGAAAAGTGAGAAGTGAGAATTGAGAAGTGAGAATTTCAAAGTGAGAAATGCGAAGTGAGAAGTGAATAGTGAGAAGGGAAAGTGAGGAGCGAGAAGTGCGAAGTGAATGGTGAGAAGTGCAAAGTGAGTAGTGAGAAGTGAGAAGTGAAAAGTGAGAAGAGTAAAGTGAGAACTGCGAAGTAAGAGGACCAAGTAGTGAGAAGTGAAAAGTGAGGTGAACGTTGGTTTTTCTTTAACTTAATTTTTATTCCTTCTCATCATTCCTTCCTGCTTTTCTTGAGAAGTTAGAAGTGGAAAAATTGTCAAGTAAGAGCTGCGTAGTGAGTAGTGAAAAGTGAGAAGTGAAATGTTAAAAATGAGAAGAGAAAAAAGAGAAGTGCTGAAACCGAACATTTCATTTCTCATTTCTTAATTTTCACTTTGCACTATTCATTTCGAACATCTCACTCCTCACTTCACTAAATAAGGAAATCAATTTTAACTATTCGGCCAAATGGCATTCTGCCATAAAACTCTAAATCATATTTCTACATTAGGGTGGTTCAAAAAATCGATTTTGCTTTACAACGCTCATCTGATTCTTTTTTATGTTCTGAGTGTCCTCCGAAAATTTGAACTGATTTGGATAAAAACTGATTTAGCACAAGCCGTTTCAAGTTTGCATGGAAATTAGTAGGTATGGGTAAATTTTTTTTTCATTATGCTTATTTACAGCGCTTCCCCATTGAGCGTAGGTAAAAAGAAAACCTACATAGCTGAAAGGAATACTCAAGAGCTTTTACTCAACGAAAACCGCATCTAAATTAATCGTACCAATAATTAGTAATCGGTTTTAATTCAGGTGGCTAATCTTTAGTCATGATGATTAAACTTCTCTGAAGGCATCACTGAAACGTGCAGTGCAACAACCAATATGAAACTACGGATTTTTTGCGGTTCCAGTTTCGTAAGCTATGGACGATCTTCGGTACCCAGAAATAAAAGCGACGCTTCGGTACGTAATCTATTGATGCCCCTTAAGAACAAATTTTAGCATTGCTGTCATAGCAACACATTTTTCAAATTTGTTTTCAAAAGAACATTAATAAAATTTAAAACTAATATATCGTTTACAAAGTTTCTAAATATGGGCAGCCTTTGTAAAAAACTTAATGCCATTAAGAAGGAGCAATATTGAGAATAACAAAAATAGTATTCTAAAAAGTGATGTGTGATTTTAAAAATAATATATTCTGGAATGCTGGAAAAATATTGATACTCTCAAGAGAATCTATGATATAAAAATAAAACCCTCTTGTTATTATTAAATTTTACAATTAAATAAAGGGATTTCAAACAGACTGCTGACATTCCAAGGAGAAATCTGGGAGTCCGAAATAGGTCAAGTTCTTTGGAACTTTCAAATATTTTGGATCCTCAGTAGTCTAATTCTTTAAGTTTTTGGAAATCTCTTGAAATTCATCCAACTAGTTTTAAGCATGGCATTTTATTACACGGATAGCCTTTGCTATTAGATGTGACTTAGAATAAATGGCGAAAACTAAGCGATAGATCATCGTAAAATCTAGTGATCCTGTTTCAGTAAACTGCTCTCTCTGCAGGTTCAATCTAGGACCGAATCTTTTTTTTTATAGATTTTTTAGGGTAAGCATTTTTAATTATGTTTTTTTTTCGTTTCGTTCCTCATGTTGTTCTATGACTTCACACCAACTCACACTCACCCTACCACGTCCTATCATACAAAAAGGTGTTGGTTAAATAGCCTATTGGCAGTTATGTTCATTTCCTCAAATATTTAAGTACTGATTTTCACAGAACTATTGAACAAAGCTGCAAAGAGGGCCTGGCTGCATATACATTAGAGTGGGGCGTCATGGTCATTTTTTCAAATCAATGGTTTTTCGAAGCCGTTCTGGGTTCTGAACAACTGTGCAGAATTTGGGACCGATTGGTTGCTTCCTCGCTTTCTGCATCGCGTTTGAAGTTTGTATGGAAATTAGTATGGGAGAACGTATATTTTGCATTTTTACTACTGGAGGTTTCAGTTCATCGTAAACCAAGTGGCACATTGCGTTAAAGTATAACCCAAAGGATGCCGAAAAACTTTGCTGAAGAAGGCACGCTGCTGGAACGTCCTTGAAAAAATTTGTAACGCTTCGAAGATTGAGTGTTCAAATCATATGCAAAAAATCGTTTATTCTGCCAGCACTGCCGTACTACGTGGAGCAATAATTTAACTGAGTGTTATTTCAAAATTATTGATTTTATAGGACTTTGGAGCTAATGGGAGATATTCGGAATGATTCCACAAAGTTAAAATTCCGACTAGAAGGAAAATGGGTTTTGCCCTCTGGCAATTATAGGTTGTCCGCTAGTGCTGGCAGAAACATTGATTTCTTGCATATGGTTTAAACAATCAATTTTCGAAACGTAATACATTTTTTTGTAGACCTTCCAGCTGCGTACCTTCTTCGGCAAAATCTTTCGGCATCTTCCAGGCTATATGCTAACGTATTGAGTCACGCGATTGATGATAAATTGAAGCCGCTAAGAGCATAAATGTTAAAAAGTACGTTTTCCCATACTAATTTCCATGTAAATTTAAAATGCGATGCGGCATGCGAGGTCGCAACCAATCGAGCCCATATTTTTCACAGTTGATTGGGGTCCCAAAACGGTTCAGAAAAACCTTATTCTCACTTGATCGAATGAAGTTTGCGTTTTCCCATACAAGTACTGACACTTTTCTAGGCAGCCAAGTGTCAAACAACGGCAGCCATTACCGTGCGCGAAATGCTGGATATACATGTACACGATGTGCTTCAAACACAAATAATAACAAGAAAAATGATAGAAACAGTCAATTCTATCATTTTGCACGACGCTTCAAAGTAGTTGTTGTGTGTATGTACACTAGACTAGATTATAAGAATTAATTAATTAGATAACGAATGATCAAAAAAGATTGTATGTCAGATAATTTAATCACTAAGCCACTCCCAAAATAGAATAATTTTCTTTGCACAATGAATTTGGCACGTGCATGCATGTATTATATTTCTTCCCCTATTCTCGAGAACAATTATCTCCACGTGCTCAAAAAATAAACCATCCAACCGGCGAACAAACAGATATAAACCATTCTAATTCATTCATCCAGGGATAAACGATTTATTGCCCAAAATAGAGACATGCATCAAAACAAGCGACGCCTCAAAACCGAGTGAAAAAAAAAACACAAACTGGAAAACTGACTCGTGTCATCGCCGTACAGCACCTTGAGCACGCAAAAGGACACAGCCAGACGTAATAAAGAAAGGGGAAAAGGTGAAAGGTATCCCATCTTGGGATAAGGGGTAACCAAGCCGCAGCCCTTATAGGTTTACGAAGTGGTTGACACCTTTTCTTTCGTGTGTTTTTTTTCTCGTTGAGTTCTAAACGAGTGCTTGTTCTCACATGAATCACTCGTTCTCCTTCGACATCAACCTTGAATTGTTTTTATTGTGGCGATGGCTTCTTTCAGAATTCCACGGTTGAAGTGGATTATTTATTCTCATTTTGATAAAAATTGATGTAATCTTCTTTGGTTTGATTTGTCACCTCAAGCGATCGTATTCCCCCTTCAAAAATATGTTTTCTTCGCAACGAAGCACTGTGTTTGCCTTGATTTTTATTAAAATGTAGTGGAAACTTATTGTTTTGAATTCGACTTCAATTTTAGAGTATTAATAGTAATTGAGATTTAGTTTCTATCGAGCCGTGAAACCAATTTTGAATTGTTATGTTTCACTTTTAACCAAAATAAAGTAGGTGGATTAATCTGATTTATTTTATTTCCACGGTCGTTTCGATAAAAGAATGCCTATACGAAGGTTAAAAAAGACACGTGTTCGATTTCGTTTGCTTTTTCTCTCAAGTGTAATCAGATTGTTACTTATTTCGATTAGATTTGATTGCGGTGCTGTTCGACAGCACTTACTTCCATAACCGTTCTCCGAGGGTTCTTGATTTTTTTCTCCACATTTGAAGAGCAATACTTGTGTAATTGTTATTGAGATTGGGATCAAACCAAAATCAACAAAATGGTGATTATCCTTTTTGCTCAACCCCTGCAAAAATTGGTAAACGAAGTCAGTCGGAAAGCAATCTTTCCGATTGGCTTGATTCGAAGCGAAACCTGAGACGAGTCCGTCCCAAGGAGCACCATCACTCAGCACTAACGATTATGATGATGAAATTTCCTTTCTCCTGTCAGTTCTCGATCTCGGCATATCGGCCAGCAGCAGGACGACGACGGCGCTGGAAATGGAAACCGCACTGCACACTATCGAAAAGCCAAATTATGTAAAGCCTCAAAACAATGTCAAATTGTCTATCACCCCCTTGGGATGGTCCGTTCTTGTGGTGCCGACGCGTCGTCGGGTGCCGATGGGACGACGCTGCAGCAGAGGAAAGATAGAGTGTATCATCCCTCCGTCGTCCGTCGTCCCATATTCCGGGCATGATTATAATATAGCTGCACATTTGTTACACAGAGAACCTTTCCGGTCGTTTACTTCCCGGAGCATCATCATCGCCATCATCGGGGAGTGCGGACGGACCCGCAAGGTAGGTGCTTCAGCAGGAATGACGACATCGGTTGGCTTTCACCCGTGCCGATCATCAGCACATCCAGTTGAGGATTCATCGAGCTGGATTAAGGGTGCATCGAGCTGGTGAGTGTGTTCGGGTAGTGACTCTTCAGCCATCAGTTCAGCCGAGTGTCGAATCCTTCGTAGGTAATGCACCGAACGAGATAAACGGTTTGTTTGGCAAAAATCCAAAGTCCAGAAGATGCTTTGGAGATCCGATAGTCACCCGTCAGGGAAACGTTGGGTAATCAGAGGCTGTTTTGGAAAAGAGCTCTCTCTTGCGAGCTTTGGGAGATAAATACGAGACCATCTGATGAGTCCATGGACGAGAGTGGTTGGCATTTGACATGTGATGTCGTTTATTCAAAAAGGCCTGATATCGACTTCCATCGTTAGTCTCATAATAGAGTGGTTTGCTTAATTTTGACGCTTCGGATCAGATGATTTCACAACATTCCGTATGACATAATATCAGTTTTCAAAATTATTCTTAAAGACTTATTATCTGCTATTGTTTCCCTTCTCCTACTTTGCATTGGCTCGGGACTACACGAGTTGTACAGTTCACAAAAATGGAACATTAACATTGACATTGAGGTAGCGGGCTTGAAGATGCAACATTGTCATTTTTACATTGCTAATTATCAAAAGTTATCTTCGATGTGAAGTTCGTTCCCCAAGCACGTAATTTTCGTGATCATCACAAACGTCGCTGAGCGCTGATGAAAATGTCCGACTTCTAACCCGACACCGTTCCATGATTATTCATCATTAATTTATAATTGGCACTGATTGAATTTAGTTATCAAGTAGGGACAAATTTGGTAAAATGTGGACGACCGGCTGACTTTTGATTAGAATTTATGGGTCTACGCTACGGAAGACTGTGGGTGGATGGTTGCGGTGGTGGCGGACTGCGGTGGATGACCGACACCAGCTCCATAAACCAACCCGGAAGGGGGCTATGCTAATGATAATGTATGAATGGCACCTTCCAAGCGGCTTCGACTCAGTGTTTCTGTGATACGGCGCGGGAGCAAATGAGGCAGGACCATTCGAAAGGACCACCGAGCGACCGACCGACAACGGCCACCAGCTCTCGCCGGCCGAGTGGTGGTCCATCGTGAGGGAATGGTGTGAGTTTGGCTTCCGCACTGGATGGTCCGTTTATCAAGCCAAAGATAGATGGTCCTTGGAAACAGGCGGGCGAGCGATTGTGTGTTGCGATGTGTGTTCTGCCCGGTCGGACATTTTATTGATGGCTCAGGATTAAAAGGAAAGGTTTGCCGAGTGGCACCCGGGTCCAGTGCTGCGTAACAGATCAGCACGACCAGCGATGGCCAGCAGAAGCAGCAGTGATATATCAATTAGTTTCTAATCAGAGGATAACCTCTCTGTCGCCTCGGTTAGCCTGCGACCCTTCACTCTCCGAGGAGGACTTAAGCCAAGCGGTCAGTGGATGGTGACGGCTGCCGTCAGGATTTGGTCCACTCGAGCGTGAATGAGTCGCAATGTCTTGATTCCGTTGAGCGCTTGATTAATTGCTGCGATGGGCGTGATAAATTTGTATGCATCATTCGACGGCGGTGATGTCCACTTGAGAATGGGCTTAATTGGAATTCAATTTTCAAACCATTTGAATTTTAGAAACAAGTGACAAAATGTGACATAAGTTTCATGATCGAGAAGATATCTCCATGCTCAATGCTCAAGGTGATACAAATGATAAAAAATTGGTCGATTGCACTTTTCATTCAATGCTTATTCAATTTCAGCCATACTTTTATTTAATTTTATTTATTCTCCAATTCAAATGTCTTGCCCAGAGTGCATATTACATGTAATCAATAATAGTTCCCTATTCAAATGAAAAATAGAGCATGTTTTCAAATTCTCTTCACTGGTGTTGAATCACTGTGTCGAAAACGCACCGAAAACGTTCTGCTTCCGACGACTGCAAGTCAAGATAGCTCATTACTTAGCAAGATTGCCAGCGGGTGCCACGGGGACTGACGCATGTTTAGTTTGCAATATCTCTCATTTTATTATTTACACACTCATTCATCCTGATCGCTTAACGACCATTTTCACACCCCCGACAGCCATGGCGCGTTTGATGCCTTATTTCACTTGAGCGATTTGGCGTAAAAATAAATTTGAAAATATTTCGCACTCCTCACGTTCTCGGCTCAATCATCTGATGGTAGAACATTGTCGGGATTTTTCGGAATTTGACTCACTACCACGCCGGGGATTGTGTTTATGCGAACCATCGGTCATGATTAAGTAATGTTTAGATTAACGGGATTCATTTCTGCCGGCCCGAGATCCGGGAGGCGAGATGCCACAATTCCTCTGGAATGTGCCAAAAATACTCACAACGTAACACGCTTTATGTCTTCCTGAGATGTAATGAGAAGAAAACTCCCGTCCAAAACTAGACGAAATACACACGCGAAACGGCGAAAATCACTCGCAGCACTAAGCTCGAACCACCAACGTCCAACTGACAGTTTTCCGAGTTCTCCTCAACTACCAACAGTCAGCCATTACGTCGTCATCGTCGGTACCTCGGTCGTTGATGTGCTACTCCTAGGTAAGTAGATATAGTGATTCAGTTTTCTTCTGTGTTCCCGATTGGGAGGAGATGCCAAATTCAAAATTATCTAAATTTAAAAAAATGACAAAATTGACAAAATTGACAAAATTGACAAAATTGACAAAATTGACAAAATTGATAAAATTGACAAAATTGAAGAAAAATCCAACGGAAATTCATTCGAATTTCCAACGGAAATTCATTCGAATTTTCAACGGAAATTCATTCAAATTTCCAACGGAAATTCAATTGAATTTCCAACGGAAATTCATTCGAATTTCCAACGAAAATTCATTCGAATTTCCAACGGAAATTCATTCGAATTTCCAACGGAAATTCATTTGAATTTCCAACGGAAATTCATTTGAATTTCCAACAGAAATTCATTTGAATTTCCAACGGAAATTCATTCGAATTTCCACGGAAATTCATTCGAACTTTCAACGGAAATTCATTCGAATTTCCAACGGAAATTCATTCGAATTACCAACGGAAATTCATTCGTATTTCCAACGGAAATTCATTCGAATTTCCAACGGAAATTCATTCTAATTTCCAACGGAAATTCATTCGAATTACCAACGGAAATTCATTCGAATTTCCAACGGAAATTCATTCGTATTGCCAACGGAAATTTATTCAATTTCCAACGGAAATTTATTCAAATTTCCAACGGAAATTAATTCAATTTCCAACGGAAATTCATTCAATTTCCAACGGAAATTAATTCAATTTCCAACGGAAATTCATTCAATTTCCAACGGAAATTCATTTGAATTTCAAAGAAAATTCATTCAATTTCAACGGAAATTGATTCGAATTTCAACGGAAATTCATTCAATTCAACGGAAATTCATTCGAATATCCAACGAAAATCCTTCGAATTTCCAACGGAAATTCATTCAATTTCCAACGGAAATTCATTCGAATTCAACGGAAATTCATTCGAATTCCAACGGAAATTCATTCGAATTTTCAACGGAAATTCATTCGAATTTTCAGAACAGAAATTCATTCGAATTTTCGGAACGGAAATTCATTCGAATTTGCAACGGAAATTCATTCGAATTTCCAACAGAATTTCAGTCGAATTTCCAACGGAAATTCATTTGAATTTTCGTAACGGAAATTCATTCGAATTTTCGGAACGGAAATTCATTCGAATTTTCGGAACGGAAATTCATTTGAATTTTCAATGGAAACTCATTCGAATTTCCAACGGAAATTCATTCAATTTCAACGGAAATTCATTCGAATTTCAACGGAAATTCATTCAATTTCCAACGGAAATTCATTCAATTTCCAACGGAAATTCATTCAATTTCCAACGGAAATTCATTCGAATTTCCAACGGAAATTCATTCAATTTCAACGGAAATTCATTCGAATTTCAAACGGAAATTCATTCGAATCTCCAACGGATATCCATTCGAATTTCAAACGGAAATTCATTCGAAGTACCAACGGAAATTCATTCGAATTTCCAACGGAAATTCATTCGAATTCCCAACGGAAATTCATTCAATTTCCAACGGAAATTCATTCAATTTCCAACGGAAATTCATTCGAATTTGCAACGGAATTTCATTCGAATCTCCAACGGAAGTTTATTCGAATTTCCAACGGAAATTTATTCAAATTTCAACGGAAATTCATTCAATTTTCAACGGAATTTCCGTTGAAATTCATTCAATTTCCAACGAAAATTCATTCGAATTTCCAACGGAAATTCATTCGAATTTCCAACGGAAATTCATTCAATTTCAACGGAAATTCATTTGAATTTCAACAGAAATTCATTTGAATTTCCAACGGAAATTCATTCGAATTTCCACGGAAATTCATTCGAACTTTCAACGGAAATTCATTCGAATTTCCAACGGAAATTCATTCGAATTACCAACGGAAATTCATTCGAATTTCCAACGGAAATTCATTCGAATTTCCAACGGAAATTCATTCGAATTTCCAACGGAAATTCATTCTAATTTCCAACGGAAATTCATTCGAATTACCAACGGAAATTCATTCGAATTTCCAACGGAAATTCATTCGAATTTCCAACGGAAATTTATTCGAATTTCCAACGGAAATTTATTCAAATTTCCAACGGAAATTTATTCGAATTTCCAACGGAAATTCATTCGAATTCAACGGAAATTAATTCAATTTCAACGGAAATTAATTCGAATTTCAACGGAAATTAATTCGAATTTCCAACGGAAATTCATTCAATTTCAACGGAAATTCATTCGAATTCAACGGAAATTCATTTGAATTTTCAAAGAAAATTCATTCGAATTTCCAACGGAAATTCATTCGAATTTCCAACGGAAATTCATTCGAATATCCAACGGAAATCCTTCGAATTTCCAACGGAAATTCATTCAAATTTCCAACGGAAATTCATTCGAATATCCAACGGAAATTCATTCGAATTTCCAACGGAAATTCATTCGAATTTTCAACGGAAATTCATTCAATTTCCAACGGAAATTCATTCAATTTCAACGGAAATTCATTCGAATTTCCAACGGAAATTCATTCGAATTTCCAACGGACATTCATTCGAATTTCCAACGGAAATTCATTCGAATTACCAACGGAAATTCATTCGAATTTTCAACGGAAATTCATTCAATTTCCAACGGAAATTCATTCGAATTACCAACGGAAATTCATTCGAATTTCCAACGGAAATTCATTCGAATTTCCAACGGAAATTCATTCGAATTTCAACGGAAATTCATTCAATTTCCAACGGAAATTTATTCGAATTTCCAAAGGAAATTTATTCAAATTTCTAACGAAAATTCATTCAAATTTCCAACGGAAATTCATTCGAACTTCAACGGAAATTCATTCAATTTCCAACGGAAATTCATTCGAATTTCCAACGGAAATTCATTCGAATTTCCAACGGAAATTCATTCGAATTTTCATTGATTTCATTTTCATTGAATTTCCAACGGAAATTGATTCGAATTTCCAACGGAAATTGATTCGAATTTCCAACGGAAATTGATTCGAATTTCCAACGGAAATTGATTCGAATTTCCAACGGAAATTGATTCGAATTTCAACGGAAATTCATTCGAATATCCAACGGGAAATCCTTCGAATTTCCAACGGAATTTCCAACGGAAATTTATTCGAATTTCCAACGGAAATTCATTCGAATTTCCAACGGAAATTCATTCGAATTTCCTACGGAAATTCATTCGAATTTCCAACGGAAATTCATTCCAATTTCAACGGAAATTCATTCGAATTTCAACGGAAATTCATTCAATTTCCAACGGAAATTCATTTCAATTTCAACGGAAATTCATTCAATTTCCAACGGAAATTCATTCGAATTTCAACGGAAATTTATTCGAATTTCAACGGAAATTCATTCAATTTCAACGGAAATTCATTCCAATTCAACGGAAATACATTCCAATTTCAACGGAAATTCATTCAAATTTCCAACGGAAATTCATTCGAATTTCCAACGGAAATTCATTCGAATTTCCAACGAAAATTCATTCGAATTTCCAACGGAAATTCATTCGAATTTCCAACAGAAATTCATTCGAATTTCCAACGGAAATTCATTCGAATTCCCAACGGAAATTGATTCCAATTTCCAAAGGAAATTGATTCGAATTTCCAAAGGAAATTGATTCGAATTTCCAACGGCAATTGGTTCGAATTTCCAACGGAAATTGATTCGAATTTCCAACGGAAATTGATTCGAATTTCCAACGGAAATTGATTCGAATTTCCAACGGAAATTGATTCGAATTTCCAACGGAAATTGATTCGAATTTCCAACGGAAATTCATTCGAATTTCCAACGGAAATTCATTCGAATTTCCAACGGAAATTCATTCGAATTTCCAACGGAAATTCATTCGAATTTCCAACGGAAATTCATTCGAATTTCCAACGGAAATTAATTCGAATTTCAACGGAAATTAATTCAATTTCCAACGGAAATTAATTCGAATTTCAACGGAAATTCATTCGAACTTCCAACGGAAATTCATTCAATTTCCAACGGAAATTCATTCGAATTTCCAACGGAAATTCATTCGAATTTCCAACGGAAATATATTCGAATTTCCAACGGAAATATATTCGAATTTCCAACGGAAATTTATTCGAATTTCCAACGGAAATTCATTCCAATTCAACGGAAATTCATTCCAATTTCAACGGAAATTCATTCCAATTTCAACGGAAATTCATTCCAATTTCAACGGAAATTCATTCCAATTCAACGGAAATTCATTCCAATTCAACGGAAATTCATTTCAACTTCAACGGAAGTTCATTCCAATTTCCAACGGAAATTGATTCAATTTCAACGGAAATTGATTCAATTTCCAACGGAAATTGATTCAATTTCCAACGGAAATTGATTCGAATTTCAACGGAAATTGATTCGAATTTCAACGGAAATTGATTCAATTTCAACGGAAATTGATTCGAATTTCCAACGGAAATTGATTCAATTTCAACGGAAATTGATTCAATTTCAACGGAAATTCATTCAATTTCAACGGAAATTCATTCAATTCAACGGAAAATCATTCGAATTTCCAACGGAAATTCATTTGAATTTCCAACGGAAATTCATTCAATTTCCAACGGAAATTCATTCGAATTTTCAACGGAAATTCATTCGATTTTCCAACGGAAATTCATTCAATTTCCAACGGAAATTCATTCAATTTCAAGGAACATTCGTTCGAATTTCCAACGGAAATTCGTTCAATTCAACGGAAATTAATTCGAATTTCCAACGGAAAGTCATTCGATTTTCCAACGGAAATTCATTCAATTTCCAACGGAAATTCATTCAATTTCAACGGAAATTCATTCAATTTCCAACGGAAATTCATTCGAATTTCCAACGGAAATTCATTCGAATTTCCCACGTAAATTAATTCAAATTTCCCACGTAAGTTCATTCGAATTTCCCACGGAAATTCATTTGAATTTCCAACGGAAATATATTCGAATTTCCAACGGAAATATATTCGAATTTCCAACGAAAATTTATTAGAATTTTCAACGGGAATGCATTCGAAATTTCAACGACAATTCATTTGTAATTCCAATCATAATTTATTAAAATTTTCAACGGAAATTCATCCGAATTCTCAACGTAAATTAATAGAATTTCCAACGGAAATTAATTCGGCGTTTATCATAAATATGTTCGGCGGCGGCGCTTTTTCGGCGTTACGTCGATAGCCACTTAAGCCACCGGCAGCTTGAATCGGAGTGGCTGATATTTTTCGGCATTTTCAAAGAAAATTCATCGGACAAAATAACCTATTAGGCCAAAAGCCGATATTTTTAGAACGTCCGAATCATCCTAATAATCGTTTCTGCTAAGCAACCATTTCGGCCAAACGGCAATTTTTACCAAATTGCATTTTCGGCCAAACAAATTTTTCGCCAACCAACCAACCAACACCAAACAGGTTATTTGATCGAAAATGCGCCTTTCTTCCAAACGGCCAATTCGGCCGAACGGCATTTTCGGCCTAATAACCTGTTCGACCAAATAACATTTTCGACCGTATGTCGATTTTGTCTAAATGACTTTCTCGGCTAAATAACTTTCGATCAGATGGGTGTTGGTCTTATGGTTTGTTCGATCATACGACATTTTATTAGGAATTTTAGAGAAAATAAATTTAGGAATGTAAAAAAAAACTTTGGATTCCAACGAAAAAATCTTCCAAATTTCCACTGGAAGATCTTCAGAGATTTCTCGGAAGGCTCTACTTACAAATTGCATCCTGCACCAGAAGCAACAATCACGGAAGTAACTTTTGATTCAGTTGAGCATTTAACAAATAACAAAACGGATATTGAGTTTTTCTTTCTTTGCATCCGTCTGACAGTATTTCCAAATTGTTCCATCCCTTGACTCGGGAAGCTCGTACTTTTTTTTCACATACACACTATGTGTGTGGACAGTATTCGGCCAAAATCGCGACAACCATAGTCGTCGTCATCGTCGTCGTGGTGGATGCATCCAAAACCGGTAGTCGATGGGCGACACGAAACTAATAACAATTCCCGAAGCGCAGTGGAGATTTCCACGATGGAAAAACATTCCAATGGAAAACAGACGGAAAAACGCCCTCGCCGCCACATTGTCGCCACAAAGTGCAGGCAACCTGTGATGCCGGGTCCGGTGGGGCCATATGGCTATGAGGTGCTGGAGGTGGTTCGGGATGGGCATTCGGGAAGCCATTTCTCTTCCTTCAAATGGTGTGTTATTTTTTGTTTTGCGTTTCGATGCACTGCCGGCTCGGGTATTAGTACGACTTCAACAGATTTAAGTGAGTGTGCGGGTTGTGAGGTGAGGTTGACAAGTGCGCAGTTTTTAAAATAGACAGACGGTTGGAAAACGCAGCTCGACGATAATATTTTGAGTAATCGGAAAAACAGCTTATGTAATGCATTGAGGTGGAGGTCATTCAGTTAAATGAATAATTCAAATGTTTGCGATAGATATTCGAGCAATCTTGAAAAAAATGGAATAGTTGATGAAGCATTCCATGGGACACTTCTGCGTTTTTAATATGCAGATGGCGCTTTGACCGATTTGAGGAAGAACTACAAGTGTGAACTTGTCATCCATTTTACATAGAAGAACTCTGCAGCCAGAGTCGTGTGCAGGATTCCAATATATATATATTGCGATGTATCAATTAATTCAAATACAAAGTTTCTTAACAATAACAACAGTTCCATTTGATTAGAATTTTTAATTTACATCAGACTTCCATTTATTAATTTTTCCTTATTTATAAATATAGAGCTGAAAATTTCATTTAATGATCAAATTCTTTCAATTTATTTTTTATATGGCCTTGTAATGTACGCCTCTGAGCCGTTAGCAGTGATAATTTCTTGTCTGCGTATTGAAGGTTTTCCAACGCCCTCACACGTATACCATCCATCCATCATTGAATTATGTTAATCCAATTTTCTCGTAATATTCAAATAACGCCATGCGTGTCAAAAAAGTGACTTCCCACTTAGATTTGTTCTCTCTCTATATATGAAGAACAAGTGGAATAGGCGTCCATACATGCTTAGGGGGTGTTTACAAATCACGTAACGCAATAATTGTTGAACTTTCAGCAAACTGTCATGTTCTTTTTGCCTTTCTCGTATACTAAGTATACGCAAAGGCTATAATTTCCTCCAAAATCAAACTTTTGATAGAAGGCTCGGAGACCCATAGTGTTATATACCAATCGGCTCAGCTCGACGAATTGAGGTGATGTCTGTTTGTGTGTATGTATGTATGTGTGTGTGTGTATGTGTGTATGTGTACAAATTTTGTAGACACACTTTTTGAAACTTAGCATTACTCGATTTACTCGCAACAAGTTGCATTCGACGGGGAATGCGGTCCCATCGTTGCTATTGAAAATTAGCCTGATCGGACATTGCATTTCGGAATTATTGAAAAATCATTGTTGTTTTCCCCCCTTGGAAAAAAATTTTCAAAATCGAATTTTTTTTTTTTTTTTCAAGAATGGTGGAAATGCATAGTAATTAATGCAAAAACATGCAAAATGATAGAAAATATGCGATCTATCCCCCTAAAGTGCTTTTTTGACCTTTCCTATGTGATTTTTTCAGTACATTTTACGATGCACGAGAAAGGCATCATCGCCGCTAGGTGGATTAATCTGGTTTTTGTAAATAAAACCGCATTACCATTCCCGTGCCATGACACGAAACGTCATTCGTGAACGACGCCTCCCAAAGAGGATGCACCTCGCATCGCGTCAGTTCACGGACACATATTCCGTGTCGTGTCCGCGTGCGTGGCGAACATTTTCGGTTCACAACGTCGTCGTCGACTTCATTGGCCGTTTGTCGAGCAATTGGCCTCGTGTTGGTAAATTTAGAACTTATAAATCGGCATGTTCAAACATCAACAATCAAATATGTAGAAATGGTAGAGTCAGGGTTGGATCGCGACTTCGAACGTTTCGGGGCAGAAGTAGCTGTGTCTTAGTCAAATCCCGACTTTGAAAAATCTTCAGCACTAATGAACTTCTAAGGGTCTCACAAATGATCAAACTCAGGACAAGTAAATTCTGCATCGTGTAGATCCGACCCGTGTACACACTCTGGGGCAGTAAAAGTTGATGTCCGGTGCAGTGGGCGAACAACACATGTCTCGAACGAAATGAAGACATTTTCTTCAGTTTGGATTTTGATAATTGCAAGCATGTGCGGTCCAACAGAAATGAGGAGAGTTTGAGTATGGAACACGGCAGACACTGAGTGGGAGGTACGTAATGATGTAATCCCATCTTCTGTAGGAATATCTGATCGAGAAAATGGGTATTATTTTTTGTGGGTAGTGAAGAAAATGAAATAAATGCATGATTCATTATGAAGTTTAAGAATGGCTGAACATTTTTTATAAAAAGTGAAACACTGTTTCATATACAGCTCCTTCTTGAATGCCGTAAACATATTAAAAACCATAACATTTGAGCTTGATTCTGGGTTTAGTGAAGATAGCTTTCGGATGGGAGACATTCTCGATTGCCAACGTATAGTATATCAATTGTGCTTATAGGGACGGTCCCTTCATCAGTGCTGTCACGTGGAGAAAATTTGAGAAAAATTAGAAATATGGAAATAGGAAATAGGAATAGGAAATTTGTATTAAAATGCCTCCTATTAGGAGGCTCCTTCAGTCAAACAATTCTTGGTCTGTGGGCTAAGAAATTCAAAAATCTTATGAATCAGCAGCTTTTTGAAAAAATTGAGATATTATGCTTACCTATTTCGTGTGCTTTTAAACCAATATTTTTTTGAAAAATATCTTTAATTTTTGATTTTTAACAGAAATATACGTCATTTCCTATACCATACCGTGTGAAATATCCATGAATCTACTATTTCTCTTGGTAACAGCTGGCGGTCTTCTCCTCTCTTACAGAAAAACTTTCAGCAACAGTGAAAGAAAAAATCTTGTTTTTATAATTTTTCTTGCCTTCATCGATTCATTTGAAATGTTTGGATCGTAGTAGCTCGTAGTGCGCTGCGAGTGATTAGTGGTGTCATTTTTTATCTGCGTTGTTTTTCAGCTGTGTGTGTGGAGTGTCCGCTTTTGTCAGTTATTATTGCGATTGTTCTGAAGTATGTGCTACTGTGACTTTAAATGTAATTATTTAATTAATTATTGTTCGTTCTTTAGCAATAAGCAAAGTTTGTGCTATGAATGTGATAATGTGCTCGTGTTCAAGTGTTTGTTCAGCCAGATTGGCTTGATATTTCCCACACACAGCAAACTATCGCACCAAAGTGCGACGTCATCACGGACCCGTGAAAATTCGTGCGTGAGCCCGTTGTGCCACTATTTCCGTCGGCTACTAGGAGCGCAGACCCATGAGCAGCTAAGCTGCAGAGAGTAGTGACTTCACAGAAATTAGATATAAAGCGTAGAGCACAAGAGAAACGATAGAGAGCTCGGGAAGAGAAACCGCACACAAATAGGAGATATATGAAGATGAATGAAAACAATCACTGAGACGAACAAACGAAACCGAACCTCCTGATGATTTTTGTGTTGCTAATAGAAATTAAGTTAATAAATATGTTAGTCCTAATAAAATGTTTATATGTCTCCCTAGCCAAATCTATTAATAAATTGTGTTTAATGGAACGTACACACGGTTAAGCAGTTTGACCAACATTGACTCCACCTCTCGATTATTCAAACATCCATCAAGTTTTACCAACAGCGACACGAACAATCAATTTATTCGACCAACAATATCACACACGAACGACCGAAGCACCAACCATCAAAAAATATAGACCAATGCAAATTCTAACTTAACCTCACTTATTTTGACAGTTCACAGAGCTTGTTTACAAGGTGTTAGAAGAAAAATCGATGAGGGGAAAATTAAAATTCATATTTTTAGTTCAAAATTGCTGTGATCCAAGCATTTCAATGATATTCTTTGCATTCAGCATGAAATCAATCGCATAAGAGAAGCAAGAACAATTTTATCGGAAGCTTCGCCGGAGACTAAGTCCTGGTGAAATAGATCTGTGAACTGTCAACCTACGTCATCTTTCACTGGTCTATATGGGGGTTTGTGCAACTTCACTACAAATGCTCAAACATGTTCGGCGAACCTTGACTCCACCCCCGACAACTCAAACCAAAATCAAACCGTTTTAATTTTTTCCAACCGAGCCGTCAACTGTCAAATGGTTGTTCGAACAACTTCACACACGTTCAAACAAAGCAGCAACCGAAGCGTTTTCTTGGGGGCGGAGTCAATGTTCGTCCAACTGCTTGACTTGTGTGTACGTTGCATAACGTCACAGCGCGATAATGTTTAATAGTTTTCGAGTCCCGTCCTCCTTGCGAGTTTAACTGTGGGTTTTTTATGTTGCTTTCAGCTCATTGATAGTTGTTGGTGAGAGGAGAGAGTCTGCCAATGATGAGAGGCATACTCCTACTTAGAGTGTATTAGGATATGGTGGGTTCTCATCGACTCTTTGAATGTATGTGGTGACTGTACGGTATTAATGTGAAGATAGGGTGGACCCAATTTGGCACGTTTCGTTGTTGCTGGCTGGACCGATGCATAAGCCCTTGTCTCATCCGGGCAAATTAAATTGGGCCGTGGTCTCCCTTGTGGAGTAGCGCTTAAGCCACATGCTTTTAAGAACGGATCGCTCCAAGTGCCTTTTGAGGACGGATGAATTTCTCTTAGAAATTCGGATGAATTTCCCCTGGAAATTCGGATGAATTCCCGCTGGAAACTCGAATGAATTTCCGCTGGAAATTCGGATGAATTTCCCCTGGAAATTCGAATTAATTTCCCCTGGAAATTCGAATTAATTTCCCCTGGAAATTCGAATTAATTTCCCCTGGAGATACGAATGAATGGCCCCTGGAAATTCGAATAAATTTACCCTGGAAAGTAGAATTAATTTCCTGGAAATTCGAATGAATTTCCTGAATTCGAATGAATTTCCTGAATTCGAATGAATTTCCTGGAAATTAGAATGAATTTCCCCTGGAAATTCGAATGAATTTCCTGAAATTCGAATGAATTTCCCTGAATTCGAATGAATTTCCTGGAAATTCGAATGAATTTCCTGAAATTCGAATGAATTTCCCTGGAAATCGAATGAATTTCCCTGGAAATCGAATGAATTTCCTGGAAATCGAATGAATTTCCCTGGAAATCGAATGAATTTCCCTGGAAATTCGAATGAATTTCCCTGGAAATCGAATGAATTTCCTGGAAATCGAATGAATTTCCCTGAATTCGAATGAATTTCCCTGGAAATCGAATGAATTTCCTGGAAATCGAATGAATTTCCCTGGAAATTCGAATGAATTTCCTCTGGAAATCGAATGAATTTCCCTGGAAATCGAATGAATTTCCTCTGGAAATTCGAATGAATTTCCTCTGGAAATCGAATGAATTTCCTCTGGAAATCGAATGAATTTCCTCTGGAAATTCGAATGAATTTCCTCTGGAAATTCGAATGAATTTCCTCTGGAAGTCGAATGAATTTCCTCTGGAAATCGAATGAATTTCCTCTGAAATTCGAATGAATTTCCTCTGGAAATCGAATGAATTTCCTCTGGAAATCGAATGAATTTCCTTTGGAAATCGAATGAATTTCCTTTGGAAATCGAATGAATTTCCTTTGGAAATCGAATGAATTTCCTCTGGAAATTCGAATGAATTTCCTCTGGAAATCGAATGAATTTCCTCTGGAAATTCGAATGAATTTCCTCTGGAAATCGAATGAATTTCCTCTGGAAATCGAATGAATTTCCTCTGGAATTCGAATGAATTTCCTCTGGAAATCGAATGAATTTCCTCTGGAAATTGAATGAATTTCCTCTGGAAGATCGAATGAATTTCCTCTGGAAATTCGAATGAATTTCCTCTGGAAATTCGAATGAATTTCCTCTGGAAATTCGAATGAATTTCCCCTGGAAATTCGAATGAATTTCCCCTGGAAATTCGAATGAATTTCCCCTGGAAATTCGAATGAATTTCCCCTGGAAATTCGAATGAATTTCCTCTGGAAATTTAGATCAACTTACTTTGGAAATTTTTCGCTACAATTGGATGGATGAATTTCTTAGAGAAATTTGGATAACTTTTTCGTACAATTTCGGATGGATTCTTCTTGAAAATTTGGATGAACTTCCCTTTAGGATGATAGGATGAATTTTTCGGGGAAATTCGTTTGTATTCAAAAAATTTCTATTTAGATATTTTCATGCGGATTTTTCAGCTTACCCGATTTCAACAGAAATTGTTTGTCATATCAGAAATGTTAGTATCTTTCCCTATGTCGAATTATTAAGCGACACTATTGGAAGAATTACTTTGATCTATTTCTATTTTTGTTTAATTTGTCATTAAACTGTTCTACTTGCCCTTAGAGAGACTCGCGTTGCTCAACAATCCATTTCTTTGATCATTCAGCTTACCTGCAAAGAAATAAAAACGTAAAAACAAACATTAGTGACTGATACAACCAATTCCACATTTCAGAAAAAATCGTTCTGATTGCCTCCATCAAGTAGAAAAGTAGCAACAGCATTACAAGCACAAATCCAACTTCAAGCTTTAGTATTTCAGTTACGGTTGGTTGAGCTCTCTCCGTTCCCGGGTGGGGTTTTGCTTCATTCTGTCAAATTTAAGTCGAAAATCTGATTTATTGCAACTGGATCTTTGCTGCCCTTGTTGCCTTCTCCTGAAGCTTCCTTATTTTCCGATCCTAGATTTATCCCTATCCTAACTGATGCCGGTAGTGTGGAAAAAAAATGAGAATTGGATTTCGTTCCATCAGCAATAGCAAAAGCAACATCAACATCAATGCCAACCGCCGCGCCGGAATCGGTTTTGAGCAAGTTTTGAAGCAACTGAAAGCCCCGGCATAAATATCACTGACACATATTCAAACCATAAATTTTGTGAGCCACTGATCCGGTTTTCTTGATTCCTTGGGTTTTTCTTCACGCTGCCACGCTTACCCCCAGCCCAATACCAACTTTGGAAGGGTAATGCATTGGGAAATCCTTTTTCATCTGTTGTTGGGATTGAATGGGAAACTTCTGAATAAGTGGTGACTCGAACGTGTTGATTTCACAGCTTCTCAGGATTGTAAAGCGAAGGCCAAATGTAAACAAAATCCGCTTTCTTTGCGGAGAGTCTTAGAGAGGGTGTATAAACAGCTATTCGACGGGACACAGTAACAAACGTCGGTTCTTGGCTGGTTAAAATGTCCTGCGGTGAGGTTTAATTTTGCGACAGTTTATTCGGATAAGGAAACGCTGCTGGAATTTGGAATTTTATCTAACCGATAAAATGTAACATTGAATGCCTTTCAATTCCTGAACTTCTTGACAATTCGTGGAATACATATTTAATGAAATACATTCGACTGAAAGAATCGAGAAAAACACATTCAAATTCTCTCGAGCATAGCGGAAAAGACCATTTTGCATCTGTTGACCTCAGCATTTGCACCGAAATGATCCCACCATAGTTCATCCGCAAATGCCACTGATCCACCTCATAAATGATTTATTCGGTTTGCAAATGCTTCATGGCCTTTGTCGCCGACGACGTCGTCTTTCTTAGTGCCGCCTTATCTCCAACCAACGGCAGCCAACGACGACGATGGAGTGCAAATGCGAAAAACACGTCCTACGACACCAGAACACACGTTCCTATTGCCCTCTCCTCTATCGCAGTGCAGAAATTCCGGAGATCCTTCGTAATCGACCTGATATCCTTTTTCTTTTCCGCTGGCTCCATACTGAAGGATATATTCCATGCCCGAGGCGGCGCTTCTTGCATGTCAGTCGGCTTGGATGAATTTATGTGAGAGTATTTTCATATTATCATTCACGTGGGTCCATGCACTCGAGACCGGGGAGCTTCCGCTTGTGTCGCTGACACACCCCTAAGCGTCTCCGGGTCTTCAGAGTCCGTCTTGGGAATGAGAGTAATATACATACAGTAGACGTTGAAATTATTTGGCTTGATGGTAAAAAAAATATCTGGAAAATTTATGGCACAAACACCATACAATGTATTACAAGCAATTGACTAAAACTAGCATACGTATTAAAACACGAACAACCAAATTGTAATAAGTGAATGAAAATCAAATTACCATTCTATAGAATATAAGCTTCAATAGCAATCATCTGTATTGCAAAACACTTTCTTCAGTCATTCAAAACTTTGTTTTGTCTCCCACTTAGATTACATGAAACTCAAACGAAACAACGAACATCCGCAAACGAAACGAAAACCCTAACTACCGAATGATTTACTCGTATTCGGATTTGTTTCGATAATATCATCAATGTTAAATTATTCCAGGACGGTATCCGCAACCCGCTCCACACTAATCTTCACCACCAAATGGTTCCACGTGGGGGACTTCCACCTCAGATGCATTTGCATAGCCCACTCACTCCTGCCCGCCAGACAATCGGTAGTGTATCGAGCGACGACAACGTGCTCCGAGAAATCTATATATTCGCCTTTATCCGGAAAGTGGCCACATCAGGAATACATTTATTTAGTATTCAAATTCTAAATTGTTATCTTGAGAAAAAGAAGCTCCCCAAACTGCTGTCCGGTTGTGGAAGCTCTCGGTGTGTATATCGCCGTACAGCACATCGGAGTTGGGAAGATTAATTCAAATACTGAGCCACAGGCAGAACCGCACGTACACGGGAGGAACCCATAAAGGAACAGGACATTCAATGATCGGTCGGTGTCGGGTGGTCGGTTGGTCGGTCAGTCGGTCGGACGGTGGCCATTTGTATATGCATGTTTCCAGAGGGGGTTAATTTACATTTTGCGTACCTACACAACATCGGCAGGGGTCCTGCCGGCCCATATGATAGTGTGCGGTGTTGATGCTGATGATGATGATGATTACCATGGACCGAATCGGCTGGGAGCGGACCGAGCGATTCCGGATCCGAATTTCAAAACTATCCAATGCTGTACATTCTGACAACCCTGGGAAATTCAAGTACCAGAGCGTTGCAATCGTTTTGCCGTGCCGATGGAGAGCGGTGGTTCGCGGCAGTTAGGCAAGGAGGGCCCAGTATTGCTACATTCTACATTGGGTACATGCTACACATGTTTCTGTGATGCTGGAACTGATGCTGCTGTCGCTGCCGCTACTGCTGCTGTGAGTTGACCATATTGGAAATGTTCTACATTTATTGATGTCCTGCTGCTGGGGCCGTAGTTATGCTGTTGCCCCATGCCAATGGTTCAACGACGAAGGAAGGCAACGACGGTTGGTGCAGGTGGTCAATTTGCATTGCTTTGCGGTTGGAACATTGTGTGCTTTGTGCTTTGTTGTGCGTGGGATGCTTTAAAGGGGTCTTTCCATCCTTTAATGATCGGCTATTTGTTTCGGACAGTCGGTTAAACACGGATACAAGTGTTTTTGAAGCTGGCTTTGTTAGCGACTGCATATGGCCCGAAATAGACCTGAGAGATAGTTCGCTAGGAAATGGTGTTCGGTCATTTCACTATGGGGGATCCCCATACAAGCGAGCGGTCAAAAATAAAATTGGACTTTTCAAGTGATTTTCCACTTTGCTTTAGCTGTGTATGGTCGAAATAGCATGAATATATAATTTCTAACACCCCCCCCCTTTAGGGATCGTCTATGAATTACGTAATATTTTTTTTCATAAATTCGATTAACGTGACAAAGCAATCCAATTTAGGAAGTTTAATTTTATATGTTTTCTTGAGGAGAAGGAAGGGGGTTGTACAAAAACTAAGTACAGCAATTTATGGACATCATGAACCCTCCCCCCCTTCTCCATCCTCATTTGTGGACTGTCGTCTATATATTTTTGTATATTTTTTGCGGAAGGTAATCATTTTTGTGGGAAGAAAGTAACAAAACGCCTCCCCTACCAATAAATCTAATAACTTTTCATTGCTCTAAATCTGAAGTTGGCGGCGAGAGAACCGAATTAATGTTAAAAGACATTAATTTCATGACATTCAGTGATATTTTTTTGTTCTTACTCTCATGCCTCACAATTTGTATTTAGAACAATCTGTTTGACAAAGTACTAGGTTCTGAAGGATCCTAAAGCATTAAATGTTAATCAAAGAATCAGAAGTCAAGAACGAGTAAAGTACGAGACACTGAAGACGTCCTAACAGGTCGAAATACGTATATGTAGAACTAATACGAGTTGGTGGAATAAAATGGAATTTTACTAAACTCGTCTTATGACAGTGAAAACATTCCACTAAAAAATAGTTAAACAATTTTCTTAAAGAATCAGAATTGGAAATAACTTTTGAAAAGGGTATTAGCAAATTAGAAATCGCAATCCCATGACATTTGTACAAGTTATTCAAAAAATAAATGAGAATAATATATTCTCAAAAATGTGAACATTCATTCATTCCACAATGCTCCATTGTTCCGAAAAGCAAATTTCTTTCAATTTGAATAACAACACTATTTAAATTATTTTTGATTTGTTTTCATGATTTCTACAAGTTATATATAGCATCATTCTTTTTCTGTGTGAAGGTTTAAATCTTTAATGATATTTTCTTCAATTCCATCAACGATGGAAGATGACATGAATTCATCTAAAGTATCAGAGGATAAAGAACTTTTAAAAATCTTCAAATATTACAAAATTACGCATGGCATAAGAATAACTAAGTGAATTTTTTTCCAATGTCTCCTCGTTATCCAAATCGAGCTTAAAATAGATCTGATTCATGTAAGGCACGAAGAAAATGTCAACATTTGCCTCTCTTGATCATTTTCTTGCATTATGAGTTCTAAATTTCTTCTTTTTTTATATTGACTTTCCGCTGGTTGTTCAGCCAGTGAACCTCAAAGTGTAGATGAGTGAATAAATATTTCCCTACCTTTAGCCAGACATTCATGAACACTAGCAAGAATTTCATACTCTCCGTACTAACTAAGATATTGTTCGTCTTTACTTTTGCAATAAACATGTCGGGAATTATTGATTCCATGAGATTTATAAATATTTACATACTATGAAACCTCATATTTAGTTCTCCATCAGTAGCTAATGAATAGCTCAGAAAAATAGGTTTAGGGAAATGACTCAAACCACTCAAGCCCCAAACGCAATTCAGCGGAATGGCGACGGAACCAGTAAAATTTGACAGGAAATATATAAATTCCGTTACCGTTACCGTTGTGCTGCATTGTATTGGGGGTTTTATTCATTCACTCCTTTGAAAAGTTAAAAAAATTGTTATAAATAAAGTCGAAGTTATTACCAATACATGTATTTTGACCATACCCTTTAAGCCCATAGTTCAGTCTGGCCCATTTTCAATAGGAAACTATGGGACTAGATTTCCCGTCGAATGAAACTTGTTGCGAGAAAATCGTACACAAATAAGCGTCTAAATGGCGATTTGCGCACATACATACAGACGCGCATGCACACACATACAGACATCACCTCAATTCTTCGAGCTGAGTTAGTTGATATATACCACTACGGATCTCCGGGCCTTCTATCAAACATTCGTTTTGGAATGAGCATTAACCTTGGAGTACGAGAGAGGCAAAACACAGTAAAAAAATAAATGAAAAAAAATCAAAGTGATTTAACTCTGTTAATTGCAAATACTGGCAAGAAATTATTTCAGGGAAATTTTAGTCGAAGCTTCGTCCTTGATGTGCATCATAAAAGAACCTGGGGATTTCTGAGGAAAAAAAGTTCTTCACTATCAAAGTTGAAAATAGCGTCGTTTTGGAAAAAATATTGTTTCCGCATTTTTTTCATTTTTTTCACAATGTAACCATTAGTTTTTGCATACCATTTTAAAGCTTATACAATTACCTTTGTAATGATGTATTAACATTAAAGAAAAACATTAAGAAAATATTTCAATAAATAGTTGAAAGTAAAATATTTTTTCAGGAAATTTGTTAACTTTTTTACCCATTTCTGACTTTGACACCTTATATCTTTGGAACTAGTGCACCTAGAGACTTCAAATTCAGAATTTCTCTTAATTAGAGTATTGACAATGGAGAGAAAATATTTTAAAATAATTCGGAAGACATGACATTTTCGATTAATGACCGCCCGAAATCCTATAGTGCATTTGTATTTTCTCCCAAAAACAAATCTTGCAATTAATGTATAAGATCTTGGCAATTCCTAATAATTGCCAATATAGCAAGGTCTTAAATCACTCTAATAAAGCAAAAAAAAAAAACAGCGGGGTTAAAAAAAAATGCAAGTTTTTTATATAGATACAATATTAAAATAACGCGAAACTGTAGGATTTCAACACAATAGTAGTATTGAAATCTTCCGGTATTGCAGATGCCAAAATTTTATACAGTTTCTGTATGATTTTTATGCAGAACTGCATTAATATCTGTCATATGCCGGTTGGGTGTAGCAAAGAACGTAGCACATATTTTTTTTTGTAAATTTTGTCTTCATCCGAATTTCTACGGCCAGTTAATCAGATTTTCATCAGGAGATTCATCTGTATTTCCTTTCGAATTTCTTCGTGAAACTTATCTAAATTTCCTCGAAACCTCATTCGAATTTCTTCGGGAAATTCGTCATAATATCTTCAGGAAATTCATCCGTAATTCCTCGGGAAACTTAAAAAAGAGCATTGGGAAATTCATTCGAATTTCCGAAGGGAAATAAATCGGATTTTCCGAAGGGTAATTCATCCGAATTTCCGTAGGGAAATTCATACGAATTTCCGTAGGAAAATTCATCAGAATCGATTGGGAGTGGACCGAATTTCCGTAGGGAAATTCATTCAAATTTCCGTAGGGAAATGGATTCGAATTTCCGTAGGGAAATGGATTTGAATTTCCGTAGGGAAATGGATTCGAATTTCCGAAGGGAAATTCATTCGAATTTACGAAGGGAAATTCATTCAAATTTCCGAAGGGAAATTCATCCGAATTTCCGTAGCGAAATTCATCCGAATTTCCGTAGGGAAATTCATCCGAATTTCGGTAGGGAAATTCATCCGAATTTCTGTAGGGAAATTCATCCGAATTTCCGCAGGGAAATTCATCCGAATTTCCGTAGGGAAATTCATCCGAATTTCCGTAGGGAAATTCATCCGAATTTCCGTAGGGAAATTCATCCGAATTTCCGTAGGGAAATTCATCCGAATTTCCGTAGGGGAATTCATCCGAATTTCCGTAGGGAAATTCATCCCAATTTCCGTAGGGAAATTCATCCGAATTTCCGTAGGGAAATTCATCCGAATTTCCGTGGGGAATTTAATCCGAATTTTCGTGGGGAAATTGATTCGAATTTCCGTGGGGAAATTCATCCGAATTTCCGTGGGAAAATTCATCCGAATTTCCGTGGGAAAATTCATCCGAATTTCCGTTGGAAAATTCATCCGAATTTCCGTGGGAAAATTCATCCGAATTTCCGTTGGGAAATTCATCCGAATTTCCGTTGGAAAATACATCCGAATTTCCGTGGGGAAATTCATCCGAATTTCCGAAGGAAAATTCATCCGAATTTCCGAAGGGAAATTCATCCGAATTTCCGAAGGGAATATCATCCAAATTTTCGTAAGGAAATTCATCCGAATTTCTGTGGGGAAATTCATCCGAATTTCCGTAGGGAATATCATCCAAATTTTCGTAAGGAAATTCATCCGAATTTCTGTGGGGAAATTCATCCGAATTTCCGTGGGGAAATTCATCCGAATTTCCGTGGGGAAATTCATCCGAATTTCCGTGGGGAAATTCATCCGAATTTCCGTGGAAATTCATCCGAATTTCTGTGGGGAAATTCATCCGAATTTCCGTGGGGAAATTCATCCGAATTTCCGTGGGGAAATTCATCCGAATTTCCGTGGGGAAATTCATCCGAATTTCCGTGGGGAAATTCATCCGAATTTCCGTGGGGAAATTCATCCGAATTTCCGTGGGGAAATTCATCCGAATTTCCGTGGGGAAATTCATCCGAATTTCCATGAAATTCATCCGAATTTCCGTGGGAAAATTCATCCGAATTTCCGTGGGGAAATTCATCCGAATTTCCGTGGGGAAATTCATCCGAATTTCCGTGGGGAAATTCATCCGAATTTCCGTGGGGAAATTCATCCGAATTTCCGTGGGGAAATTCATTCGAATTTCCGTGGGGAAATTCATCCGAATTCCGTGGGGAAATTCATCCGAATTTCCTTGGGAAAATTCATCCGAATTTCCGTGGGAAATTCATCCGAATTTCCGTGGGAAATTCATCCGAATTTCCGTGGGGAATTCATCCGAATTTCCGTGGGAAATTCATCCGAATTTCCGTGGGAAATTCATCCGAATTTCCGTGGGAAATTCATCCGAATTTCCGTGGGAAATTCATCCGAATTTCTTAAGGAAATGCATCCGAGTTTCTTTGGGAAATTCATCCGAATTTCCGTGGAAATTCATCCGAATTTCCGTGGGGAAATTCATCCGAATTTCCGTGGGAAATTCATCCGATTCGAAGGG